>NW_026068168.1:465603-533130 GCF_014885135.2 Alexandromys fortis | reverse complement strand
CAGAAGGAGAGAGAGCACAAGCAAGGAACTCAGGACCGCGAGGGGTGCACCCATACACTGAGACAATGGGGATGTTCTATCAGGAACTCACCAAGGCCAGCTGGCCTGGGTCTGAAAAAGCCTGGGTCAAAACCGGTCTCGCTGAACATAGCGGACAAGAAGGACTACTGAGACCTCAAGAACAATGGCAACGGGTTTTTGATTCTACTGGACCTATTGGTTTCGTGGGAGCCTAGGCAGTTTCGTGGATGCTCACCTTACTAGACCTGGATGGAGGTGGGTGGTCCTTGGACTTCCCACAGGGCAGAGAACCCTGATTACTTTTTGGGCTAACGAGGGAGGGGGACTTGATTGGGGGAGGGGGAGGGAAAGGGGAGGCGGCGGTGGGAAAGAGACAGAAATCTTTAATAAATAAATAAATAAATTTAAAAAAAGAAAAACCAAAAAAAAGAAGTATCAAAACTATTGTTTGTGCCAAATGAGTGTGACATACTTCTTTTTGATGCTGGTTTTTTGTTTTATTTTGTCCAAGCTAACTCTAGACTTATGCAGAAACAAATATCAGTCCATCTCAATTTCAGTACTCGGATTCTCCTGTACTCTTACTAAGCAGTAAGGACCATTGTTTCTTACAGCAACAGACTCGACTCTAAGATGCCAGGAGTATCCCACCCTTCTCCTCTTGACAACCCAAGCAATATTTCAACATTTGGAGATGCCCTAGTGTCAGGGAAAAATATTATCAATTCCCAACTGCCCCAGTGATATTCATAGACTTAAATAACTCCATTCTTAGGAGCCACAAGGAGCCTGGGTATACATGGTATGAGTGAGCAATTTAAGTACTCAAAACCATTGCCTATTTTCTTTTCACCTTGGCTATCTCCTACACAAATTAAGAAAACCATATTACAGTTATGACCCACTCAACCTATCTCTCCAAACTGAAGCTGACTGCAGTTGAAACCACATCACCACGTCTAGACACCCACGCTCATCATGGGGCTCTTGGGCTCTGTCAGTGATTTCTTAAACTGGAACTGTATCAAAGCTAATGAAAGAGGCATCATTTTCAAGTTTTGCTAAGATAGTCATTTAGCAAATTAAGTGTTCTTTAAAACTTCTTTAGATGTACTAGCTAAAATTAGAAATTATTTACATGGCAGGCAATAGAGACATTAAAATTAATTGAACCCACTTAATTAACGTGGGACCACGAACCATCACTAAAAATATTATGTATTGAATGCACTCTTGTTTAGACAAGGTCTCATGGAAAGCATTTCTAGCCCCTGGATGACAAGTATTTCTGATCTTGCATTAATTATAATGACAATTAATGAGAGAAAAAGGTCATGAATTTGAAAGAGAGGAAGGAGGAGTATGAAGGAAAGTTTGGAGGGAGGGAAGGGAAGGGAGAGATGTTATATTATCTCAATTTCTTAATAAAATAGAGAGAAGGCGTGTGTGTGTGTGTGTGTGTGTGTGTAGAACATACCAAACTGAGTGGCTAACCTGAGAGACTTGGGAGCTTGACAAGGAGGTTGTAGTTAAGACATATGGGACACCGGGCGGTGGTGGCACACGCCTTTAATCCCAGCACTCGGGAGGCAGAGGCAGGCGGATCTCTGTGAGTTCGAGGCCAGCCTGGACTACAGAGCTAGTTCCAGGACAGGAACCAAAAGCTACAGAGAAACCCTGTCTCGAAAATAAAAAAAAAAAAAAAAAGACATATGGGACATGGAAGGATGGCAGAGGGCAAAAGAGAACATGGAAGAACTCTGCAGGATGCACAAAGTTCCTCTCGGAGGCTCCAGCAGATGGCGGTAAAGGTCAAATTAGTCGTGCAAATTAGCTTGGGTTCACCACAACAAGGGCACAATTTCTTGTTGGCCTTCAAAAGACCACCTCTGACTGTAGCAGTATCCCTATACCTAAGCCAGAAAATCAGAAAATAACTTGAACGGAAGATGAAAATTCATTTCATTCCTCTGAAGGGTGGGGGTAATGGTTAATCTCAGCTGTCAACTTGATGAACTGTACAATCACCTGAGACGTGTGTCTCCGGCAATATCTGTGGAGTCATAGCTCAACTGTATTAGCTGACAGGGAAAGACTATCTTAGCTGTGAGCAGAACCATACCCTGAGTAAGAAGTCCAGGACACAACATGACAAAAAGTGAGCTGAGCAGCATGCATTCATTACTCTATTTTCTGACTGTGGGTGTCATGTGACCAGTCCACCTTGACTTCCTCACTGTGATGGACTGAACGTTGGAACTACATGTCAGAAACAAAACCTTTCTCCCTTAAGTTGTTTTTGTCAGGGTATTTTCTCGTAGCAACTAGAGAAGAAACAAAGGTGTCAGGGAGGAACATTTTGCCATGAGTCCTTATGAGGGGTACTTCAGAAAATGTTGTAAATACATGATCACTTTTCTGATTAGTTTTTATGTAAACAGCACACAGCGAGAGTCATTTGGGGAAGAGGGATTTGGGAAGAGAACATGCCAGGAAGTATAAGATGAAATAAGGCCTTTTCTCCTTAAGTTGCTTTTGGTCATGGTGTTTGATCACAGCAATAGAAACCATAAGACAAACACCATTGTTTTGGACCCATTGTGTGGAAGCAAGATAGCATCAAAAAAAAAAAAAAGGTCATGACTCTTTGTATTTCTGGTCTCCACCACAGGTACATGTATACAAATAAGCTTTAGGCACCCAGTGGAAAGTTTCAGAGCTAAGATGTCTTACCCACGAAGGCAAATGCTGTCTACATAAATAAGTGGAACTCTTGCAGTGCAAACCAAAGGGAGTCAAGAGACCCTGGACCTTCTCTAGTCACTAGCCTACCAGCTTCACTTGGCTTGTGCTGCTTATCAGTGAAATCAAGGTTTGGGGTAGCTAAATACCATCTCTTCCGGGCTAGAGAAATGGATCAGCAGTTAAGAGCAGTCACTGCTGTTCCAGAGGACCAGAGTTCAGTTTCTAGCATCCATGCCAAGTGGCTCAGAGATGTCTCCAACTCTATCTCCAGGGGATCCAATGACTCTGATCTTTATGGGCATCCACACTCATGGGCACATATCCACATGCAGATGCATAATTAAAAATAACAAATATTTTTAAAAGATAAAAATTAAGTCTTACGATCCTGTCAGTTCTTTACCACATGGACCACACCTCTATCTGTGTGAGTCCTGGTAGGTAAGAGCAGATTCAAAATTTCAGCTCTTCAGCTCACTGACGTTCCAAAGTGTCCTCCCAAAAGGTGAGCACAACCTCAAACCAATGCTTGATTGCCAACTTGACAAGAGCTACAATCACTATGGAAATAAACTTCTGGGTGTGTTGGTGAATGATTATCTAGGTTAGGTTAATCAAGGTTGGAAGATCCTCCATAAATGTGGGTAGCATCATTCTATGGTCTGAGGCTATGGACTGTGGGGAAAAGAAAAAGTAAGCTGGGTACCAGCCACAATGTAACCAGCCACCTCAAGCCCCTGCCACTATGACTTCCTATCACGATCACACCCTGGAGCCTTGGGGTAAAATAAATTCTTCTTTCCATAAGAAGCTTTTGCCAGGTGTTTTCAACAACAAGAGAAGTAACTAAGACAAATATGTTTTTTCACATAGAAGACAAAGATTATAGGAAACATGGGACTCAACGATGCTTGGTTTGGCTACCATGGCCTCTAGGGTCAGTCAGGACTGGGTTTCATTTCTTCCCCACAGAAGAAAAGAGGCTTTTATTTTTAGTTCTGAATCCCATTTGGCTGGATGAGAACTCCAGTTTGATAGCTTTTATTCTTCCCACGACTTGATTTCTTAAAAGCAAGCCAGTTTGCATCTCATTTGGGAGCTGCTTTTACACAGATCAAAGATAATGACATTCTCAGCCAGTGAAAGACACCATTTGCCAGCTCTTTTTCTAAGACAATTTGTTGGAGCAGATTTTAGGGGAGGCTGGGAAGTGGGGGAAGTACTCCAACTTGCGTTGCTGTGGAAACTTCTGCAGAAGCGAAGAGGGTACTTGTTCAGCTCCTGAGAGTGAGATTGTACTTCTTAAAATATCATTCATTTCTACAGTGCAAAGATGCAATTAGCCCTGTCTGTAGAGGAGGAGGGTTTTCTTTTATCTGCTTTTGGGACTAGAAGGTCAGGCTGAGATAGAGTCTTTTCATTCGCATAATCACAGTAGAGTCTGAAGAGCTATTCTGGGAGCACCTGGAGGGAGTGAAATATGGGAGGCATGATGTGCCCTATCCCAGAGAAAATGCTATTGGCATTCAACTGAAGACAACCATTTGGAGCTAAGGTTGTCATTGTAAAACAATCCTTGCCACATAGCCAAAAAAAAAAAATTGCTACACTTGGTGAGAGCCATTATCTCCTTGGAACAGTTTGAAGTCCTTGAGCAATTAATGAAGCCTTGCAGTTTTGGTTTCCAACCCATGTCAGGTCCAAAATAGGGACAGAACATCCACTATCTACAGGGCACTGTTGAATGCCATATAGATAGCCAGAATGGTGGATGCTCCCAACAACAGACATGACAAGCGCAAGGAAATGTACCCTCAAATGGAAAAATGTTAAAAGCATACCCTGAAGCTGGGTGTGATAATAAACACCTGTGATCCCAGCACCCAGAAAGCTAAGGCAGGAGATGGTGATTTCAAAGCCAGCCTGGAATACACACTCAGAAGGCATTCTAGATTAATTGACAAGATCTTGTGTCTCAAAAAATAAAACAAAAAGGTACTGAAAAATGTAGTCTTCTCCTACTGACTTCACCCTTTCTGCAATTATGAGCAGACCTCCTAAATGCACTTCATCTTTCTCATTCCGATGGGATTTAAAGCCTTTGGGTTTGTGCCATCAAATATATTAAGAGAATTCTTTTTTGTCTGTCTTTCCCGATACATAAACACACACACACACACACACATACCATCTGACCATGGTGTTCAAAAAATTTATCAATTCCCAGGGTTCTATTTCTCTTCCTCATGATTTGTCTTAAGATGTGAGCTCACACCTACTGCTCCAATGTTGTACATGCTCCCACACTCTTCACAAGGTAATGGACTCTAACCCTCTTAAACTGTATCCCCCAAATAAATTCTTTCTTCTGTAAGTTGCCTTGGACATGGTGTTTTATCACAGCAATAGAAAAGTAATAAAGACAGAAGTTAGTACCAGAGAGTGGGTTATTGTTGTCACGGGCCTGACCATGCATTTTTGGAAGAATGCAGAAAACTTTGGGCCTCTGGACTAGGAAAGTGGCTGAAAGCACTGTAAGCAGGGCTTAACGGCTCATCCTAGTAGGACCTTGGAAGACAGTACTGCTGAGAGAAATGTGGACTATGGAGACCCTAGCCCAAGATGTTTCACAGAGGAACAATATTAGCAACTGGGCTAGAGACCAATCTTGTGATATTTTGGCAAAGAATGTGACTGCCCTTTTTTTTTTTCTCATGTCCTAAGACATGCCTGAGATTAGACTGAAAAGTAATGAACTAATTTATTTGGCAGAGGAGATTCTTTTTTTGTTTTTGTTTTTGTTTTTTTTTATTTATTAAAGATTTCTGTCTCTTCCCCACCGCCGCCTCCCCTTTCCCTCTCCCTCCCTCAATCAAGTCCCCCTCCCTCTTCAGCCCAAAGAGCAATCAGGGTTCTCTGCCCTGTGGGAAGTCCAAGGACCACCCACCTCCATCCAGGTCTAGTAAGGTGAGCATCCAAACTGCCTAGGCTCCCACAAAACCAATAGATGCAGTAGGATCAAAAACCATTGGTAGAGGAGATTCTAAGACAGCCTAATATTGACTTTGCCATGTGGTTATTAGCAATCAATAATAGGCAGGTCTGTAATGGAAAAGAGCAAGTTGAACAAAAGGAAATGCAAAAATATGGTTTTAGGAGAAAAATAGCACCAGGTAACTTAACACTGAAGCCAAGACTAATTCTTAAAGAGATGAAAAAACTAAAGAGAGGTCTTATTTTAAATGGAATAAAAGGAGGGGAGCCATCAGGTCAAGACCCTATCCAACAAAGCTTCTAATTTGTAGAAAAAAGAAAGACCTGAGGAATTTCCTACTCCTAATTTGACACAATAAAGGAAAGCTTCTGCAAATGTAGGGGACCAACACGCCACCAAAAGCAGTCATCCAAACTTAGCAGTGCCACCCAACTACAGGATTGCAGCTTTAAAATTATGAAGGATACACAAGAAAAAAGGTTGTGGAATCTACCTCCATGGTTAAGGAGAGCCACCGAAGCTAGGCGTATGGCAGGATGCTCCTGCAGGAAGACCCTGAGAGGCCATTGTGCGAAACTGTGCAAGTGAAGCGTGGATTGCACTGAAGACCACAAGATGTTAAAAGTGTCAGCGCTGTAGGATATCTTCCCAAGAGAGCTTTACACAAGAAATAAAACCAGCCCAAGAGACAAAAGTATGTCACAAGCAATAAAGCTAGAAGCACAAAGCCTATAAGCCCTTTGATATGAGACATAGATCTATAAGATTTGGAGTTTGTCCTGCAGGGTTTTAGTATTGCTTTGGTTCAGTATTTCCTCACCGTTCTCCCATTCCTCCTTTTTCCAATGGTAGTATGGATTCTGTGCCTTAGTATGTTGGAAGTATGTAATTTACTTTTTGATTTTACAGTGGGTTACAGTTGAGAACCTGCCCTGAGTCTCAAAAGAAACTTTGAACTTCAGACTTTTAAACTGTATTGAGAATCTGAAAGACTACACAAATTTTTGAAATTGAATAAATCAATTTTGAATTATAATATGGCCATGAGACTGGGGAGGTGGGGCAGAGAGTGGAATGTGGCAGTTTGAATGAGAATGGCCCAGATAGGCTTGTTACATTTAAATCCTCAGTCTAATACTTGTTGGAGAAGGTGTGTTGTCATGGGAGGATGAGCTTTGAGGTTTCAAAAGATTCGTGTGATTCCTAGTTAGTTCTCGTTCTCTCTCTCTCTCGCTCTCGCTCTCGCTCTCGCTCTCGCTCTCCCTTGTGACTGTGTCTCAAGATGGGAGCTCTCAGTTACTGGCCCAGTTCCATGTTTATCTGCATGCTGCCATGCTCCCTACCATGACAGTCGTGGACTTATGTGATAAAACCTTAAGCCCCAAATAAACTCTTTCTTCTCTAAGTTGCCTTAGTCATGGTGTTTGGTCACAGCACAGGAGAAAAGTAACTAAGACAGTCCGAATTTTCTCCAAACTGGCAAACCATGCCCAGCCTTTAAGACTGACTTCAGACCACATCTCTTCCATGAATGAGGCTTTGGGCCCTTCCTTTGTACTTTGAACTATTTTCATGTTTGTAACCTACTTGCATCCATTCTGTTCTTCCACCCTGGTACTGTGTAATACCTGACAAAGAGGCCTGTAACTCCTCCAACTCCATGTCCTCCACAGAGCCTAGATCCTCATAGTTGAATTTATGAATGCTCAGAGGCCCACAGACATGGGCATGCAAGTGTCAGTGATGTGACCTAGCTTTGTTGACTCTATAAAGCTCTGGATGTCTTGGACTGAGCTTCAAGTCAAGTGAACCTTCTCTAGGAAGATGATATGATGAGGTGTCTTGAGTACTGTTTTAAAGAAAATGTATATGCTAGCAAATAATCAAAAGTGTCTCTTCTACACAGGAGAACCAGTAAGTAGAAAGGCAGGAGGGACAAAGTACAGGGTTCTATGGAAACAGGAGATGCTAGCTGCATTTAAGATAAATAAAAGAATGTTTACAAAACATCCCGTTCTATCCACCTTTCTTTATTTCATGAAGATTGCATGATACAATGGAAGGGGTACTGTGGTTTTACTGTGATGCAGCCTATTCAAAAGTCCATTGGTTTTCTTCAATAGTTGTGTATATGAAATGACATGAGTCTCAGTATTCTAATTTGTAAAATGGGAAACATCACAATGGTGACTAGACCAGGAAGCATAGAGCACTACTATGCATGCTATATGAGACAAATAATAAATGTGTTCATAATGTTCCTGCTGGGCAATAACTACAAGCAATATATAAGTCTTTCACTCTAGTTCATAGCCAATCTTAGTGATGCCTGTAACTGCTAAGGCAAACTCTTTCTTACTGACTTAAGTGTGTTTCTTCTCTCATGAATCTGTCTGGTAGCTAAAATGCTACCTCTGAACTTCTGAGGTTGTTCACTGTTCTCTGGCCTCAAAACACACACACACACACACACACACACACACACCCCTGCACGTTCATTAACATACACTCAAAAAGAATGGTCTCTGGTCTATTCAAGGCCAGAGAATAGAATATGGAAAGAGAAAACAGGAAGTGGGTTCCCAGTGCAGAACCACGTCACCTAAGCAGGTGCCCAAGGTCAATACCACTAGATAAACACCATGGAGCTATGATGTGTTCTTAAAGTTGGGCCCTGACAAAATCACCTCAGCTCTCTTCAAAACCCTTCAATGTGTGGATCATCAGTTCACCAGAAAAAAACAACATTCTGCAAATACCTAACTAAATCTCCTCAAAACCTCCAAGGCATGGAAAACAAGGACGGTGTGAAGAAATCTTACATCCAAGAACATGAGGATGACCAAACTGGATGTGAGATGCTGAGTGGGAGGGTGGGATCAGGTGAGGCAATGAGGATTTCTATGAGGAAATGAATGAAACTCAAAGCAAGTCAGGAGTTTAATTCATGCTAACAGCCTCCTGATGGTTTCCTAGTGGTGCCAGACACAATTATACATGTGTTATAAAACTAAGATGCGTTCCACAATGTGATGTTGATGGATGAGGTAAATCAGCACACAAGGAGATAAAACCATAGTAGGAAACAAGGGCTGTGAAGCATCTGACTGATGTGTTTACATCTTTGCAGAGTCTTTTCTACAGCCAGCTAGTTGATCCTTTGGCCACCACTTAAGTCAGGAACACACCTGGCCTGACCTCCTTGCAGTTGCCTGGCTTCTCAGGCAAAATTCCTGGGAAATACGAACCCAGATTTTGTTCAAAATCACTCCCTTCCCTGACATAGATCTAGGGCAAACTTTGAATCTAAAAAAGCCATGTGCAAGAGCATCTCTGTGCAGAGAAAAGGATGTCTGTTTACTTTTTGTCTTTGTTTTAATGTCTTCAAATGCCAATCAGTTGGGTTTCTCTTCTCAATTATTTGGGTCCATTAAAGATTCAAAACAGGCTAGGCTTGCAGCACATTCTATTAATCCCACACATGACACACACAACACACATGGCAAGCATATGACACACATGACAAACGCACAACAAACACATGACACACATGGCAAACACATGGCGTGCATTGACAACCACATGGCGCACATGAAATACACATGACGCACACGTGACGCACATGTGACACATGCACGATGCACACGTGAAATACTCATGACGCGCACGTGGCACATATGGTGCCCATGACATACATGGCAAACCCATGAACAAACACATGACATGCGTGGCAGACACATAGCAAATTGGTCAAGACCCATCCTTGGGCACAGAGAGGGCCAAGTTTGTCCTGGATCATGCACCGAGCCAGTGGCAGGCTTACAGCCTCACCCCAAACTGATGGGTAGCGATGGTCTTATCTGGGTTTCTACCTGGCAAAGGTGGCTCCACTGCCTTTCCAGGGCTAATCGCTTCCAAATGAGCCAAGAGACAGGCACTGAGCACAAACGGAAGCGGGCAGCAGGGAGCTAGGAGGGGTAAAGCTAGGATGAAGGTTGCAGGCCAGACCAGGCTCCAGTTTACAGACTTCTGATCAGCAAGATTCGGCGGGGGGAGGGGGGGGACAGCCTCTCGGTAGGTCGTGTGCATTTTCAGCATCTTCCATGACCACTAACAGGAAGAATGGGCTCTGGCACCCCACCAGTGCAGTTCAGCAGGCAACTGTGGGGCTTATACAAGCTCAGTCAACGAGAGTAGGCAAGGGAGCAGCTTGAAGACACTTGGATTCATGACCTCCTGAAGGCTTTCTTGTAAGAGCCTGGGGGCTGCATCTGCATCCCAGGTGCTTGTGCAATACGAGCCTCCCGTCCACTGGATGCATCGTGACTGAGTCTCCCCAGACAGGAGTTTTCAATATGCCAACCTCTGAGTCACACATTTTACACCAAATCTTATCTTCAACTTACTAAATATTTTCCACATACCTCCTTTTTGCAGTTGGCAGAATTCAAGTACAGAGAGGGGTTGACTTCCTGAGACCACGTTGAAGAGTCAAGCTAGGTGGCTCTCATCCGTATGCCCCATGGTTCCATTCTGCCTGTGGTCTATGGCCCTGCTTGGGGATAGCTGTCCCAAGTATACCATGTGGGTAGTCACTCACTCATCCCTGCTAGGCAGAGCAGAGGTGACATTTCCCCCTTTCCTAAGCACACACCTCAGTATCCAGGGAGACCAATAAGAGCCTGAGAATGCTGTCTATTGAGCTACAAAACTAGTGTGCCCTAACGTGAACATTTCAGCTCGCGTATACCCACAGGCTTTAGAAACACCTGGGTCCACAGAGTCTGGTTCAACTCAGTGGCACTGAGCACCAAAGACAGCCAGGGCTCCCCTGGACTCACGCAAGAAACCTTAGGAATAAGGACCCTAGTCTCCTCCAGACCTAGACAACAGTCTAGAAGTGTCTCCCTGTACAGAGGCTACAGTTTTGTCTACTTTTCTCAAGTATTTAGAACTACTTTTTTAAAACTAATTTTTAATTATAATTATTTCAATGTTTTACTGTTGTGCATGCATTTGGAGTTCAGAGGCAACTTTCCAGCTAGCTCTTCCCCTTGTGTGTTCTGGGGAGTGGGTTTAAGTCAGTCTTGGTGGCAAGTGCTTTTTACCCGCTGAACCATGTCACCAGCCCAACACTACACGCTTTTAGTAGTAATCCACAAAGTCGGTCTCATTCTTCATATCCCCTCTTTCTCCCTTCCTCTCTCCCCTCCTCTTGATTTTTGTTTTGTTGAGACGGGGTCTCACTCTGTAACCTAGGCTGCCCTTGTACAATCTCCCTGCCCCAGCCTCCCAAGTGCGGGGATTCCATGCAAAAGCCACCATGCCAAGCTCCATCCTTTGGGTTTTTATCTGCAGGCACAGAGGAGGCACCCCTATCTGTCTTTCCTGGAACCTAGTTACACAGTTGGGCGAATGAGGGAACGGGTACACAGTTAGTTGTTATCAGTAGCAGGCATTACAGGGAAGGTTTACACACCAGCTCCTGTGTGGAAAACAAGACTTAACCTGGGCAGTAGTCAGTACCCCCCTCCTTCAGCTCAGGAGTTTAGAAATGCTACTCAGACTGAGTCAGAATCTTGGTTTCAACCCAACGTTCTTACCTTCTGGGCGTTTCCTACTTCTCAGTGTCGACTTAGAACGGTATTCGGCATTATTTTAAACTCAACTCGCTCTTCAGAGCAGCCCTGTCAAATGTGTCCTTTTACATCTCGGGTTTTTCCTCAAGGTTTCTTCTTATGTGTCTGGGTGTTCTGCTGCATGTACTAAGTGTACCACATGTGCACACTATCCAGAGAGGCCAGAAGAGCATGTCCAATCCCCAGAACTGGAACTACAGGCTGCTGTGGACTGCTACGAGGGTACTGGGAACTAAACCCGAGTCCTCTGCAAGAGTAGCAACCGCTTTTAGCCCCCAAACTGTTCATTTGTCCAGTCTCCACAGCTCAGCTTTAGTAACGGAGACAGGTGGGCAGAGAATAGTTCGTCCAACAACGCACCTGCCTGCCTGCCATGCAAGTTCTGAGGATGTAGGCACTTAGGAGCCACTCTGCCAAGCTCATATTAGTCTGCATCTTGTAATAGTC
Source organism: Alexandromys fortis (assembly GCF_014885135.2). Lineage (NCBI taxonomy): Eukaryota > Metazoa > Chordata > Mammalia > Rodentia > Cricetidae > Alexandromys > Alexandromys fortis. The sequence goes on along the minus strand of NW_026068168.1, from coordinate 521,283 downwards.
CTGAGGCAGAATATTCTTCCCATTGCTCTAGAGCCAATGCCTAGGCTGAAACCTTGGCTTCAGGCCAGTTACTTAACCTCCCCGTCCTGCTTTCTCACCATTGAACTTAGGACAGTAACAACACAGACTACAAGTGTCATTATGCAGGTGAGCACCCACCTCCAGAGCAGTTCTGATAGCAGTGTTCTGTGCACCTCCTTCAGTGATAACTTCATCCAGGATAAGAAAAGAAAGTATTCTATCTAAATGACTTTAAGGGAAATCTGCTTTATCCCCTTTATTCAGAGATCAACATGTTCTTAAAGTGGATCATTACGTTCTCTATCTTCTTTTCATCTTTCTCATTTTTGAGTGTGTGAGTAAGGCAACTTGTGATAGTCAATTTTCTTCACAAAGTGCATCCTGGGTAATGAATACAGACAATCCTCTGGCTCAGCCTCTACAGTTCAGACTAAAGGCATTATACTACCATCCCTGGCTCAAGATGATTTTTGTATCATTCATTCATGTAAAACATATACAACGTTAGGACCTGAACTTGATATGATTTTTTTTTAAATCAGCTTTCATTTTTGTCTTGTGACCAAGCACATATTCGATGACAAACTCTATCTCCTGAGATCTAAAATTATGCCCTTTAACACACTGAAAGATACACACAATGACTCAAAAGCAAAGGTATGCAGAGTTACTCCAAAGAGATAGACAGCCAACCAACCAGCCAAGCCAGGCGTCAGCTTGATCAACACATTCATCTAGAAAACCATGCCCGTGACCCAGGTAGCTGAGATCAAGACGGGCCTGCACACCAGGAAGGAAGAACTCATTCAATCTACTGTGGGCAAAGTCCAGTGACAATGCTAAGGGGAAAGTGGCATTCCGGTCCTTCCATCTGTTCTTGCCAACTCGATTAATAGATACTGCCTTGGTTACTGATGAAATCAAGCTTCTGAAGAAAGGTCCGACCTTAGAGCAGACTGAATTTACTAAAGTAAAAAAAAAAAATGCCACCGATGTGAAGCGTCTTGGAGACTCATCCTTTCCAAATTCACATCAGACGATGTGTGGCCTTGGATCCTACACTTGACCTACTAGATCATAAACTGAGGGTGGGGTTCAACCCTCCATTTGATATGCCTTCCAAGCCATCCTTAGCTGCTAAATCTAGCGCTAGCCCTTTCCTCTCACTAACATCTACTCAGAGCCTATGAGTTTTGTTTATTTATTTCCCGATACAGGCTTTCTCTCTGTAGCCCTGGCTGTTCTGGAACTCACTCTGAAGACCAGGCTGGTATCAAACTCACAGAGATCCACCTGCTTCTGCCTCCCTAGTGCTGGGATTAAAGCGAGTACTACCATGGCCTGGCGATCCTATAATTTGTTAATTTTTTAGGATTCAGGCATAGCACTTAGGGTAAACTTCTCAACTGAATGACTTTTTTCCCCTAAAGCAATTTCCTGTTACCAAGGAGATCTGACACATCTTGTTCCTTACCCACAAATGCAATGTATAGTTGTACAGGACTACTTGAAACTTTTTAAAACTATCTACCGCCCTTTTTTCCCCCTAAAGATTTACTTATTTATTATGTATTCAAAAGTCTATTTGTATGTATGCCTGCATATCAGAAGAGGGCAACAGATCTCATTACAGATGGTTGTGAGCCACCAAGTGATTTCTGGGAATTGAACTCAGGACCTCTGGAAGAGTAGTCAGCGCTCTTAACCACTGAGCCATCTCATTTGGGATGGGAGACTCATGGAATCTAGGCTGAACTTGAATTCCTTATATAGGCAAACATGACCTTCAACTTCTGATTCTCCTGCCTCTACCTCCCTAGTTTTGGAATTACAGGCATGCACCATCCTACCCAGTTTACACTATGGATTGAGCAGAGGCCTCATGCATTCCAGGCAAGCACTCTGCCCACTGAGCCGCACGGTCTATCCCTAGTCAGGTCTTCCTCCGGAGCCATCATCACTGGTTATTCTACATTTTTGCTTGGTGTTTTCTTTGGCCTTATAGTTTTAGGTCCCTCCCTCCCCAGCTCTCCACTGTTTTTGAGACAAAGTCTCACTATGTAGACTTAGCTTGCTTCAAATTTGTAACCCAGGCTGACCTTTAATTCCCAGAATTTTCCTGTCAGCATCCAGAATGCTAGTCTTATTAGGAATAAACCATCACCTGGTTTAAACTTATACTCCTTTAATAAAAAGCAAGACTTGCCTTTCTGCCATATAATTATGGGGTAATGTTAAAAATTAACAATTGAATTCTCATATTATTAATTGGATAATACTTTTATCCAAAATTTACTTTATTTTTAATTATGTGTATGTTCATAGCTGTGCCTACGAGGCCAGAAAAGAGCATTCGATCCCTGGGGCTGGAGTCATAGGCGGTTGTGAGCAATCAGTGTGGGTGAAATGAATTCTAGTCTTAGCAAAAGCTGCAAATGCGCATGACCACCGGAGCCATCTTTCTAGGCCCTTGGAGAATCAGTGCTTGCTTGTTTCCTTCCCTTCTTTCTTGACAGCCTCGACATGCAGCTCTGGCTGGCCTGGAACTCTATGTAGACAAGCCTGACCTCCAACTCAAGAGATCCACCTGCCTCTGCCTTTTTAGTGCTTGGATTAAGGGTGTGCACCACCACACTGGGCTCTGAAGAATGTCTTAGGATCAATGCAATTCCATTAAGAGAGACACACGGGCTCCTGTGGCATTTCTACTCTGGTTTATCTCTATTAAGAACAGCGAGTAGCAGTGAAGCTCTGGAGTTAGTTTCTTGGGTTCTCATTGGGTATTTCTGACAAAACGAAGACAGTGCCTGCCTGCCCTTTTCAGTGATGGTAGTGAAGACCAAGTAGACAGATATCTGTTAAACATCAAGGATTATGATGGCCTTAAAAATGTGACCACTATGTCCAGTTCCTATCATTTTCTATAAGCATTTTTTAACAAAATGAGGGAAGGTATGCAAAATACAAAGTTGGAATCAAAGGATCAGGACTCAATTCACCTACCTGTTAGCTATATAAACATGTACTGCTTTAATCTTCTGAGCACTAGGTCCCCCATTTCCAAAATGTGATTAAAAACTGTCCCTCCTTAGTCCTACCATGAAAACTAGTCAAGAAACACAAGCACACACACAAAATGCTTGCCATAGGGGTTTACATCCACCACGTCTATTATGTGAGGCTGGGACAAGAGCTCAGGGGAAGTGCTGGTCTGGCATGCACAAGGACCCAGGGTGGTGGCGATGATTTCCTTAAAAAGAGCTAATATTAAATAGGTATCAAGCTGAGTGGGGTACTGCATGCTTATAGTCCCAACCACTCATGAAAACAAGGCAGAACTGAGTTGGAGCTTAGCCTGACACAGCAAGGCCTCCATCATCAACCAAAAAGAAAACTGAAGAGAAAAGAAAAGAAAAGAAAAGAAAAGAAAAGAAAAGAAAAGAAAAGAAAAGAAAAGAAAACCGTTCAAAGTCAAACTGTCTAACTCATTAGTGAAGAAAACGAAGTAAAGAGAACCAGAAGCTAAAGAACTTTCTTTTGTTGTTATTGTTGCTTGTTTTTAAGAGGTCTCACTATGCAGCTCAGGCTGACTTGGAACTAGCCATATGTCTAGCCTGGTCAGAACTCCGAGGTCTCTTTGCTTCTGCCTCCTGGATTTAAAGGCATGCAACACCTCGTCTGGCTTAAGGAATTTTCTGAAAGTTACTTTCTCAAAAACGGCAGAACAGGATTCGAGACCAAGAGCTTCCTAAGAACACAGGCACAGGTTCTTCTCAACAGAGCTACAACCACGGATCTCAGGCTCTATCTCTATGTAGACACATTTCCTAGCTTCCTTTCACAAAACAGGACAAAGTAACAAAATGGGATAGTCAACGTTTATTTGTTCTAGATAATACTGTCTAAAACACTTTATACAGGGTAATGTATACTGATGGCACACCTGTCCCTCCACAGAGAACAGTGCAAAACTTCAATGCAAAATGATAGATAGTACATTTTTTATTTCTTAATGTTTATTATTCTCACAGTCTATACATGTACTGCTGACTAATCTTTGACCAAATAACAGTACATTGCTCTGCTAATTCATAACCAACTGTTTCAATACCATTTATTTATTTATATATTTATTTATCTACTGTTTATTGATTGGTTGCTTGATTGGTTTTCTCGAGACAGGGTTCCTCTGTGTAGCCCTGGCTGTCTTGGAACTTGCTCTGTAGACCTGCCTTTACCTCTCTAGTGCTGGGATTAAAGGGGTGTGCCATCATGCCAAGCTTTCTCTAATTTTAAAGTTTTACTTAAAGTGTGTAACATATTTTTGAAAAAAAAAAGAGAAATTTAAGTTTCTTCAAATGTGTCCTTCCTATAGCAGTATGCTCATAGTCATAATTGATTTTTTTTGTAAACATAAGATTGATTCTCCAAAAATTTCCCTAAATATAACAGGAAGCATAATTCATGGTGAAAGCTTAAACACTACAATCACTTATAGCAAAGATGGTTTATAAGTGTGTGTGTGTGCGCGTGAGCATGCACACACATTTGTTGTACATGCATTTGCATGTGTGTGAGAGAGTGGTGTAAGAGAGAATATCCTGTGCATGATTTCACCTACTACTAATGAGTAGAATGTAAATGTGTAGCCAGTTTAGAAGTCAAAAAATGCTGTGACATACATCCCTTCGCCAAGTGATAAGCTGAACAGTACAAAGAAAAACTGGGACAGCTGAACCATGAGCTTTCCACCAGGTATAATATGTTATATTACCTGAGGTACCTAGTACCTAAGTGTTGAGGAGATGGTTTAGTGGGTAAGAGATCTTTCTATGCAAGCTTGAGAATCTGCATTTGAATCCCCAGTACCCACATAAAAAAAAGGCAGAGATAGCCAATCATGCCTGTAACTCCAGCATTGCCAGGAAATAGTGCCAAGACAGGAAGGTCCTGGCAGCTTACTGGCCAGCAGCCTGAACGAAACAGGTTTACCTAGAAATCCTGTCTCAAGGGAAATAGGTAGAGCTCAGTAGAGAAACCTGATATTCAATACCTCTAGTCTCTGCGTGTGTGACATGGGCATATGTACCTACAAACATACACGCATACCACAAAAAAAAATCAAAAACTAAAATGTATCACCTAGGAGGAAATCTTGCCAAGATATGTTCACTTTATCTATGATCACAAGTAAACACCAGAAAGGGTGAGAACGCAATGCCATGTGTAAAGTAACATTCCTCTTCTTCAGCACTTTTCCATTTAAGACAAATAACCATGAGAAGGGGCCAATTGTTCTGTGCACTGTATAATGTTTAGCAACATCATTGGGCCTCTGCACCTTCATGATGGTCCATCTCCAAAGGTCATTTTTATTGCACTTGACAGGTACCTAGGTTCTGTAAAGCTCATCTCTGAGTGTATCTACAAGAATGTTTCCAGACAAGATTTGAGCTGGTCTACTCTGCCATACCCTCTCCAGAAGGAGGGAGTAAAACCTCCGAAGCCATTTGCCAAAATGCATCCTCCCTGCATTCACTTATTTATTAAATACCAGGCATTTTATCATAGAAAGAAATGACTAACATAACTCTCCAGGTATGACAACAAGAAGTATGTCCAGATATTGCCAAATACCCTGGGATGAGGGACTTAATTATTGTGATCCTTTCTCCTTACAACATCTTGAAAACTACTGCTATCAGAAAGCCAACCCAATCCCCTTGAAAAAAACGAACAGCAAACTGACAGATAGTGGTGGTGCAAGGCTTTAATCCCAGCACTTGGGAGGCCGAGGCAGGTGGAGCTCTGAGTTCAAGGCCTGGTCTACAAAGTGAGTTCCAGGACAGCCAAAGCTGTTCCACAGAGAAGCCCTGTCTTAAAAAAAATAACAAAAAAAAAAAACCAGCAAACCATGAAAAACAGGCAACTTAAAAGGAAACACGAAGGTGGGTACCAAACCCCACACATAAACCAGGACCAAACAGGGACTAAAGTTAAGGAAGATCAACCCACGAACAGAAAAAGAATTTGAACTTGACTTCTTAGTGAGATTGTGTCTACAAATTGGCTATTATTTTCAGCACATTTTTCATTTACATATGTCAAAAGAAAAATAGCATTTGAGGGGCTAGGGATGTAGCTCAGTTAGTAGAGTGCTTGCCTAGCATGTACAAAACCCTGAGTTCTATCCCCAACACTGCATTAAATCAAGCATTACTGGTGGCTCACCCAGGAAACAGTGATCGAAAAACGGAGGCAGGTCAGAAATTCAAGGCTAGCCTCAGCAGCATAGTGAGTGCCATACTAGCCTGGTTGACATGAGCCCTATCTTAAAAGAGAGTGGAGAGAGAGGTGTGGAGAAGGAGAAAGAGAGGAAGGATTATTTGAGAGTGCACATACCTCATCTCTTATCTTTTATGAGCAATGTTCCTTTTCTGTTGTGTTGAAAATGCCTATTTGTGGTATTGGGGATTGAACCTATGGCTTCGTGCATGCTAGGCTCTACCACTAAACACCCCATTTTTGGAGACACAGTCTTATGTAGCTCAGGCTAATCTTGAACTCATGTTCCTATTTAATATGCCATCCTCTGCAGGGAGAAAGTTCTCTGAGAACTTCCTTCAAAAATTACTCTGCTAAAGGTGGTAACACACACCTTTAATCCCAGCACTTGGGAGGCAGACCCAGGTGGATCTCTGTGACTTCAGGGCCAGCCAAGTCTACAGAGCAAGTTCCAGGACAGCCAAGGCTACATAAAAAGATGCTGTCTCAAAAATATTAGGCAGGCATTATTACATCTCTATCACAGAATCTTTGTTGTGATGGATCATGAGACAGGCAAGCACAGAAAAGAGTTCAGTAACCTTGGCCTCCAGTTTGCATGAGCTGTGCACACACTCATCTTCTTTCTTATTGACAACAGAATTTTTCATACAATATACTCTGATTATGGTTTCTCCCTCGCAACTCCTCCACACTTTATTTCTCTCTCTCTCTCTCTCTCTCTCTCTCTCTCTCTCTCTCTCTCTCTCTCTCACATTAGGAAACAAAGAGGCATGTAAAATAAAATAACAAACCAGAATAGGACAAAACAAACAGAAAAAATGATCAAATAAAAAGCACAAGAAATGCATATAGACTTAGAAAAGCACATTCACACATAAAAAACATAAATTGGAAACCATAATCTATAAACAAAAGACCTGTAAAGCAAAAGAAGTGCTCAGACAAAACGTTATGAGACAAAAAGTCTTCCAAAAATACCACTGAGTTTGTTTTGACATGCCCGTCTTCTAACAATACACTTGGCAGCCTGCAGGTCTTACCTTTGCATGCTATGCATACATTTCCATCTCTGAACAATGCACCCAGCAACATGCTAACAGAACAGTACCCACACTCGCTTCAAACTGCACATACCCCTCCCCTCTGAACAATGGAATAGTTTCCCCTTCCCTAAACCATTAAGTTTAAACAGGTTCTATTCAGTCTTACTCCAGTTATGTCTAGGTATGAAGGTTAGAGAACCAATCCAGCCTAGACTGGTTTGGAAAATGGTTAAATAGCTTAATGTGTCAATCAAAATAAAGATCTACCCAACTCTTTCCCTTAGTAACCAGCTCTTCCCTCGTTTAGACTCACAAAAAAATCCTAAGTTAAAAATGGAGCCCTTTTATACATAACCTCATTCATGTGGACCTCTGTCAATCTTGACAGTGTTTCTGATCTTTACTACTACTTTGCTTTGAGTAGTTTCCTTGGTACTATGTGAACTGTGTGAAGGTATACTGCATTCTTGAATAAGAGGCCAAGAACCCAGAAGCACCAGGCCCAGCCCCTGACCACTGATAACAATTACAGTAAAATGATTGCAATGCTTCCTTCCTTTTTGGTAGGAAGCATTGCTTCTTTCATTTGATTCCTTCCTTCCCTTTGGTTAATTTTAGCTTTAGAACTATTGAGGGGTTTCTGTAAATATTGCTTGAAATATTAATGAAGTCATTCTACCATGAGTCACAAAAAGCAAGATGCACTGTCCAAGCTTACTGGGTCTCTGGCTAAATTGAACAACTCATTTCTTGCCTTTCCTGACTGTCAGCCTAAAGAGTATATTCATTTCCTCAGAGCATTACCTTGTGCAACTTATCTTTGAAGCCATGTGCCAAAGGATTCTCCAGTCATCTTTCAATATCATCAGTGTGTTGGTTCCAACCATCCACATGCAGTCATCATGATACCAGAACATTAAACTACCTTTTGTAAAATGCTGTGGTGTGTGCCCAGAACCTACACCTATCTTCGTAAGTACATTAAATATCTCTAAAACAGTTTAACTAATAGCTTAGCATAATGTAAATAGTTGCCATGCAATATTGTTTGGCAAAAAGACAAGATAGAAGTCTGCAAGTCTTACAGTTGCAATTATTTAAATACTTCCAATCTGAAGTTGGTTGTCTTCACAAATACAGACTCTAGTTTCACAACTATACAAGTTTTCAGCATGGACAGTTCAATTGAAAATGAATGTGTACATCAGAGTTGACCCTAAAATTTGGGCTATGGACAGCAGAAAAAGGGAAGGGTTAGATATTGTGTTTTCTCAAACTAATATTCAGTACCTCAAAGCAATCTCAGTGATGCTGTATGTGCATGAGTACCTAGTAAGAGGTGATGTTGGCTTGTGGGTTTATCTGTGTACACATACAGCTTTATGACTTTAGCTCATGCTTTCCATTATTTGGTGAATCTGCTTTCTTCATTTTTTCATTTCTTTGGTGTGCCTGGGATATGCATATTTGAGAGGGCATACATGTAGAGATTATATTTTAACCTCAGATGTCACTCCCCAGAAGTAGTCTACCTTAGGCTTTGAGTCGGGATCTCTCATTGGCTTGAGGCTCGCCAATTAGGCTAGTCTGGCTGATCAGTGAGCCCCAGTGATTCACTTGTCTCCACTTCTCCAGCACTAGGATTTCAAGCTCATACAACATGGCCATCTTTTACATGAAGGAATGAAACTCAGATCCTCATACTTGCTCAGTAAGTATCAATCATGATGGTAAATGGTATCAACTTGGCCAAATCTATAATCACCTAGGAGAAAAGATTCTGTTCCAGCCTATGAAGGGTTATCTATATTAGGTTATTCTATGTAAGGGATTGCATAGATCTGGTTAATTGAGGTGAGAAGACCCCCACCTTAACTGTGGGGTACAGCGTTCTATGGGCTGGGGTACTTACTAAGTACAAAAGAAAAGGTAAGCCAGCCAAGCACCAGTATTCACCTCTTTCTGCTTCCTGACTGCAGGTACCATAGGAGGAGCTGCCTCAAGCTCCTGTCACCAGGACTTCTCCACCGTGATATACAGCACATTCCAACTGTGAGCCCAGATAAGTCCGTCCTTCCTTCCTTCCTTCCTTCCTTCCTTCCTTCCTTCCTTTCCTTTTTCTTTCCTTCCTTCCTTCTTTCCTTCCTTCCCTTCTTCCTTCCTTCCTTCCCTCCTTCCTTCCTTCCTTCCTTCCCTCCTTCCTTCCTTTCTTGGTGATTTTGTTGGGGCATTTTGTCATAGTAACAGGAAAAGCTAGGACATCAACACAAAAGCTCTCTGCCAAGCCCAGTTTTCTTCATATTAAGAAAGACGTATGGGTTTGGAATGTCAACCATGATAGAGCATTTGCAAGTCCAGAGGTCAACCCAGTATGAAAATAAAATAAACGGCAACTAAACAGAATAATGGTAAATAATTAGGTTAATTACTAAGATTACTTAGATGGTTATCTGAGTAAGGCAATCACGGGCCATGTGGACTAAGGTGTTCCAAAATGCCATAGCTCCCCCAAAAAAATCCTAATAAGGGGCAGGAAGGACCACTTGTCTCTCCATGACCTGGTGAGCTTATTATTCATGTGAATTCCGAGATGCTAGCCTAAATATGCTAACTCAGCATCTTGGATGGGAGCCAGTGTGTATGTACATCTAACACACACCCTTGGGACTCCTTCCTTGCACACACCGAAGGCTACTAATGCATATTTATGTTGCTAGAGAGGAAATAATCATGCAGAGGGGTCCAGGTATCACAAAATATACCCGAAAGCCCCAGTAGCAGCACAAGCGACCAGTGGACATTGAGAAAATGCTTGTGTTGTTGAAGCATTTAAAAGAACCAGATAAGGTAAAGATTCTGAATGTCTGTTTTGAAGTTTGAAATAAAGCATTTAACATTAGCTGGGTACTGCAGAAGAAGAGAGATAGATAGGCTGAAGGGAGAGAGGAGAAGGGAACCCACACCAACATCTGCAGAAAATACAGGAGGAACATTATCCCACTGCCCCTGAAGAGGACAAGCCGGCTAGATAAGTAGTACTACCTCTGGGTCTCTTTAGATTATGGCATGTACACTATGACAAGCTGGTCTGTCAACGAGCATGGTGCTCTTTCAAGGGGGAATGCCAAGAGAGTATTGAGGAGCTCTGTCATTTAGAGTTCCCAGGAAGGTGTCACCAAGAATCCACACACATACAACTATAGCTCCTATGCAATCAAAGACGCTGAGAGGCACATTTTGAAGATGTAGGGCTTCATGGCTTTGCTCTACATAAAAGCTTCTTATTGGAATTATGAGGAAAGTATATTTTGGAGGATAAGCTTCCAAGGATGGGATTATTTTGTAGGATCTGTTCTGTGGGAAATGAGTGTATAGTCTCTGCATGGAAAAAAAGTAAAAGAACAGCTTCTATAAACGATTGCAAATTGTTAGAGGGCGAAAAGATGATGCAAATTGGAATTTTCATCTTAAGGTAGATTCTGTATCACATCTTGTCATAAACACTATAACGGGGCTGGAGAGATTGCCCAGAAATTAAAAGCACTGGCTATTCTTCCAGAGGGCCCAGTTTTAAGACTCAGCACCTATATGGCAGTCCACAATCATCTTTAACTCCAGTTCCAGGGGATCATCTGGACTCAGTCAACACCAGGCATATACATGTACATAGACATATATGAAGGCAAAACACCTATAAAAATAAGATAAGTAAATAAAATCTTTAAATATATAAACAGATCATAAACATCATGAGATTGTTCGGTAGAAGAGTTTAGAATTATTCGTAAAATAGCACATCTATTTTCTTTGCTTATCTTTTCCACAATGTTATTAGCCTTCATTCCACTTTCTGCAAGAATGTCAAGAACTGTTATTGTGTTTCTTTGCTCTGTTTTAGTAGGTGTTCAGAGAATAAGAGAAAGTGTATCTATCACCAAGTACTATGCAATTGCAATATAGGATCAGGGAGATAGCTTAATTGGTAACACGCTTGCTGAACAAGGACAAAAATCTCAGTTCACTCAGAATCTCAGTGCTAAAGATGTAGAAACAGAAAGCTCCCTAAGGTTCAATGACCAGGCAGACTGAATTAATCATTGAGCCGAAAGTCCCACCGAGAGACCCTCTTTCAAAACAAGGTATGTGGTCATCTTCAAGAGCAACATCCAAGTTGATCTCTGTCCTCTACATGCACATGCACATATAAACACATGCAGTCACACCCATATTCATACACACATACATAGAGAAAAAGAAATTGCACTATAACTTATGTGTTTCCTATCACTTCTGAAACAATGTACCATGAGCTTGGTTGCTTGAAACGGCGCAAATACATTAGCTTACTTTTGTGGAGGACAGAATTCTCAAAATTAACAGGTGAATGAACCTCATTCCTCCTGAGAGAAACTATCACTCTGCCTTTCCACATTTGTTTCTCTTTAACTTCTATTGTTAACCTGATACCAAAGTAACTTGAGTAGGTAAATTGATGCTATAATGGATTTCTTGAGTAGGTAAATTGATGCTATAATGGATTTAACTAGTAAACTTGCTTAGGAAATACTAAGTTATACAAAGTAGAATTTAGCTAAAGAAGTGCTGTCTCCAATATGACTGGAAGATAAGACAAGATAACCAGGCTTGTTAGAAACTGTAAGAAAGAAAATTGTGTTCCATAATTGAAGTTGAGACTTGCTGAGCAACTTTCTGCTAATGTTTGTTCATCAAGATTGACCTCCAATTAAGCTCTATTCCCATAATAGAAGAAGACAATCTTGACTTACAACCAGCCATTAGGCGCATTCTCATATCAAAGAATGTGCCTCTAATGGGCAGCTCAAGAGAGTAGCAGAGTCACAACCAGTGTTGAGGTCTGCTCCATCAATAACTCCCCTGTGCTCTTATTAGAAATAATTTAACTCTGCATTTCTAAGTAAACAATTAATTGAGCAAAGAAGAAGAGCACAATGTGGGAGAGAATTTTTGTCAGCTACATATCTGACAGGATTAATATCCAGAGTATATAAAAAACTCAGAGGGGGGACAGAGAGAGAGAGAGAGCTAGAGAAACAAAGACCTAATTAAGAAATGAACTATGTGACTACAAAATATCTCAAAAGTGTTCATCATCCTTACAGAAATGCAAATTAAAACAATTTTGAGATTTCATTTTACCCAATCAAAATGGCTAAGATCAAGATAACAATAATCCTAAACAGTATGTGGGGGAAAGGGAGCCCTCATTCACTCTTACTAGGATTACAAACTGGTTCAGCCACTCTGGAAGTCAGTATAGAGAACCCTCAAAAAGCTAAAAGTAAATCTACCATATGACCCAGCTATATAACTTCTTGGCATATGCCCAAATGACTCCCATCCTGCTCCACATATACTTGCTTAACAATGTTCATTATCACCCTATTCACAATAACCAGGAAATGTAAATACTCTAACCTTTCACTGATGGAGGGATAATGAAAATGAAGTACATATACACAATGAAATACTATTCAGATGGAAAGAAAAACGAATTCATAAAATTTGTAGGTAAATGAGTGCAACTGGGAAATACTATATTGATTGAGGTTATCCGGATCCAGGAAGATAAACATTGTATGTTCTCTCTCATTTGCAGTTCCTAGTGCCAAATCTTCAGGTGTGCGCACATACCCAGGGGTAACTGTAGATATCAGCAAAGAAATAAGAGATAAGGAAGTAGGGCAAAGCTCTAGGGAAAGGAACAGCAAGACCGAGGCAATATGAAGGGATAAATGGGAAATGTGGGGGGGGGGGTTAATTGGGGAAAGAGTGGGCAATACAGGAATGAGAGGGAAAGGGAAAAATACAACTGAGGACGCTTGAAAAAGTCAAGAGTAATCATTATTTTATATTTATCTAAAATTACCTATAATACACATAAATGTATTTGCACCCATATATAGTTTTCAAGAAAATGTTTCTCTATGTAGTCCTGGCTATCCTAGAACTCACTCTGTAGATCAGGCTGGCCAGCATCTCACAGAGAGCCACCTGCTTCTGCCTCCCAGGTGCTAAGGATTAAAGGTGCACACACACCACCTGACTACATCCATTTTAATTGAAGTTATGCTGCCTCTAGAGCCATAGACTACCAAAAAAAAATACCAGACACGAGAAATCTCCTTTCAAGTTGTTGACCACGGAGTTGAATAGACCCTCAAAACACAATATAGCGAGTAACCCAGACCCAGAAAGATGAGCATGGTATGTACCCACTCATAGGTGAATAGTAGCTGTAAAGCAAAGGATTAGAAGCCTATTGTCCACAACCCCAGAGAAGCTAAGTAACAAGGAGAACCCTAAGAAAAACATACATACATAGATCCCCCAGGGAATGGGAAATAGACAAGATCTCCTGAGAAAATTGGGAGCATGGTGGGGTGGGTGGAGAAGGGAAGGCAGAAGGGGAGGAGGAGGGAGAAGGAGAGGGAGGAGGAGAACTAGAGGAAACTGGATGGTCAAAATGGGGGAAGGACAGAGATGGAGAACAAGGAAAGAGATATCTTGATTTAGGGAGCCATTATGGGGCTTGCAAGAAATTTATCACTAGAAAAATTCCCAGGAATCCACAAGGATGACCCCAGCTAAGACACTTAAGAAACAATGGAGAGGGTGCCTGAATTGGCCTTGCCCTGTAGTCAGACTGATGAATATCTTAATTGTCACCATAGAACCTTCATCCAACAACTGATGGAAAGAGAGGAAGAGACCCACAACAAAGCACTGGGCTGAGCTTTCAAAGTCCAGTTGAAGAGTGAGTGAGAATATGAGCAAAAAGTTCAAGACCATGATGGGGACACCCACTGAAACAGCTTACCTGAGCTAATGGGAGTTCACTAACTCCGGCCAGACAGGGAAAGAAACAGCATAGGAGCAAACTAGACCCTCGGAATGTGGGTGACAGTTGTATGACTAGGGCAGACTGTGGGGCCACTGGCAGTGGCACCAGGATTTATCCCTACTGCTTGTACTGGCTTTTTGGGAACCTATTCTCTCTGGAGGGATACCTTGCTCAGCCTAGATATAGTAGGGAGGGCCTTCGTCCTTCCCCAGATCAAAGTGCCTTAGTCTCTCTGAGGAATGGATGGAGGTGGGGTAGGGGGAAGGTGGAGGGAATGAGAGGAGGGTGATAGAGTAGGAACTGGGATTGGTATGTAAAATGAAAAAAAAAGTTACTTTGTTTACTTTTAAAAAATAAAAAAGATTTGTACACAGAATATGTTACTCTGAAGAAGTAGAAGTACAAGAACCAACCTAAAATGAGCCAAAGCTTAAGATAATCACCTTGGAAGAGAATGTACAAATTACTAGAACACATTATGAAAATACTCTGAAAACATTAGCTATTGGGGAAATCCAACTTATAGTCCCCGTACATCTAATAAAATAGCTAAGATTTAAAAGACTGTGGTTGGGGAGAAGGCTCGGTGGGTATAGTACATGCCATGTAAGCATGAGGGCAGGGAAAGGATGCATCTGTAAATCCAACACTGGAAGGCAGAGACAGGAGGTTCCTTAGGGGTCCCTGACTAACCAATCCAATCATTTTAGTGAAATCCACATTCAGTAAGATACTCTGTCTCAAAAATTAAGGTAGAGAATGAGAAAGGAAGACACGTGACATTGACTGATGGCTTCTATACGTGTGGGTGTGTGCACACACACATACACAATACACCATGTACACATGAGTGCCTGCAAGAACATACACGCACAACCCACCTGTACTTTTCAATGGAATTGATGAAGTTTAAAAACGCTAACAAAAAGGGCTGTGAGATGGCCCAATGGGTAAGGTCCCTGCTGTGCCAGCATGAGGACCTGAGTTTGCATCCTGAGCACAACATTAAAGAGATGCCCTTGATGACAAACACCTGAACAGAGGCAGAGCTGGGAGGATGCCAGCCAGTCTAGCCAATCCATGAGCTCCGGATTCAGTAAGGGACCCCATACCCACTGTCAACCTCTGGCTTCCACACTGCACAACCACAAAGAAAGATTAACAATTGCAAGGATTATGAGAACACAGTCACATAGTAACATTATGATCCTTACAATTCTGTTCCTGGGTATTTAGCTGAAGAAAGTGAAAACATATGTGTACGCCAACATACAATTGTTGTTTAGACAGATTTTATTACAGTTGCTACAAACTTCACACAACCTATTACCACACAACATGTAAGCAGAGAAACAAATGGGGGCACATCTATCAAGTAAAAATACTCTTTAGAGTTAAAAAGGAAAAAAAATTCTGATGCTTGCAGCCCAAAAACATAAAGGTCAAAAAAAGAAGCCAGACAAGAAAACTTCATATTGATTGGCTTCAGGACCCCCAGTAATAATAAAAATTAACAGAGACTCAGCTCCTTTTATAAAGTGGCATAGTACTTACATTACAGCTTACACACAGATTCCCATATAAATAATCTCTAAAAATAAAAGTAAATAATATCTAGATGACCTACAATACAAAATTTAATGTAATAATGTCTTAGTTAGGGTTTCTATTATTGTGAAGAGTCACCATGACCACAGCAACTCTCATAAAGGAAAACCTTTAATTGGATGGCTTACAATTCAGAGGTTCAGTCCATTATCATCATGGTGGGTCATGGCAGCATGCAGGCAGACACGGTGCTGGAAAAGGAGTTTAGAGTTTTGCATCTTGACCTGCAGGCTATAGGAAGTGGTCTGAGATACCGAGCATGACTTGAACATATATGAGACCTCAAAGACTGCCTCCATAGTGACCCAGTTCCTCTGACAAGACCACACCTACTTAGACAAGGCCACACCTCGTAACACTGCCACTCCCTTTGAGGGTCATTTCCCTTCAAACCACTATAAATGATATGCAAGAGTCGCTGTCCTGGGACCAGGAAAATTGCTCCATGGGCAGAATCACACGCCATACAAGCCTGACAACCAAGTTCAATTTCTGGAACACCCTCCCCCATAAAATAAGATTCAGTTAAATGCATCTGTAATTCCAGAACTCCTAAAGTGAGATTAGAGGTAGATACAGAAGAATCTACCAGAAGCTCTCAAGCCAGCTACTCTGGAGTAGGCATCTCACAGCAGAAATAACCAGACGGGTGCTGCCTCAAAACAAGATAAAAGGCAAGAGCCTTTCTGAAAGTTATTCTCTAACCTCCACACTACCATGGCATAAGTGCACACCACACACACACACACACACACACACACACACACAAATAAATATTTTAGGAAGAGATGCTGAGAGAATAACATGAGAGAAAGGATATGCCCAGTACAAATGCAATTTTTTTCCTTTCTAGAATATTTTTATTCAAAGTTCGTTAAATTCACAAATGCAAGCCTAGCAGATACAGAGTGGGAACTAAATCTTCCCTTTCATACGGAATTATTACTAGCATCACCATCATTCCTTTTCTTATTATTCATCTTTTTTGGTTTTCGGAAACAGGTTTTCTCTATAGATTTGATAATTATTATTATTGTTTGAAACAAGGTCTCACTATATATCCCTGGCTGGGCTGGAACCCACTGTATGGATCAGACTGGCCTTGAACTCAAAGTGATCCCCTTGCCTCTGCGTCCCAAGTGCACCACTATACCCCAATTATAGAGCATTGTGGACAAGGCAATATAAAAGCAGAGAGGTTACACATTCAATGTAATTCTTCGATCTTGCTATAACAATAGCTTGCTCCTCTTGGTAAGTACAAAGCCAACAAATAAAACCAGAATATAAAAAATGGTGGATAGTTTATTGTGTGCAGCAGGGAGGGAAAGGCAAAAGTTCTGTAAACACTTCCCTGTCTCAATAATGAACCCGGGCTTTTATTTATAGAATCCATAAGCAGGAAAACACATTAGGCATAGGAATATCCAGAGAAAGCTCAGTTTAAGGTGTACATGACCAAATTTAGCAGGTTCAGCTTACTAGCTACACAACAGAATGTGCAGTTTAAAAATATGTTACTGAGCATGCTCAGTTTAAGCTGTAACTGACAGGGCATGCTCAGTTTAAGATGTTTGATCGTGTTCAAATTAAGGTCTAGTCCAAAGAGGAAAATGGTGAGCACGAGCTTAGTTCAAGGTCTTAGAGTGTTATGAACACAGCACAATAGGCTTTCCCAATGAGAAATCACTCCGCGCATTATCATAGCGCTTGTCCAACTCTGGCTAATGCTCAGAGAGAAGCCAGCCTTGAATAGAAGATTTCAGTGAAACTCATACACACTTTAGGCTTATGCATTTCACATGCACTGTCTTCCTTCCTTAAATCTCTTTTAGGTCCAGGCCCCAGGTTACACTTTGAACAGTTTCAACAGAGATAGCAGAGTGTTAAGTCTGGTCACTTAGGCAGATGGGAGATTTACACAGTTAAGATATTGCTAGAACCACTTCTTTTTTTAATTTTTATTTATTTATTATGTATACAATATTCTGTCTGTGTGTATGCCCGCATGCCAGAAGAAGGCATCAGTCCTCATTACAGATGGTTGTGAGCCACCATGTGGTTGCTGGGACTTGAACTCAGGACCTTTGAAAGAGCAAGCAATGCTCTTAACCACTGAGCCATCTCTCCAGCCCTAGAACCACTTCTTTAGTATACCAGCATTGTTAGTTTAGAATAGTTGTTACTCAGGGTCATCTTGCCCATTTGATAAAGTTATATTTTTATTAAGAAGAGAACTGGGGGCTTTATGGAAGGCAACTACTTAACATTGGTTGTGACTCTGCACTGCCCACCTGACCTGCCTGTAAGAGACAAATTCTTTGGGGATGAACGTGATGCATGGACAATCCTAGTGAACAAACATTTACATCCTAGCACCATAATTTTTTGGTTATCTGTAACAGTCCTGTTAGCATACTACCTACCTTTGGAGCTTTTTGGAGGCTGCACTACTTAGCTAAATTCTACTTTGGGTAATTTAATGTCTCCTCAGAAAAGTTGTTAGTAAGTCCGTTGTAACACCAATTCTATTACTTTGAGTCCTTTTCCACCAAGAGCACTGGCTTAGAACATTAAAATGGCCATCTGGGATACTTCCAAACAGGCTTAGTTTACATCATAAAGACAGTACACAGAAATACACCTGGGCATACTCACTTTATATCATAAATATGCCCGGCAAAAGTATTTGCCACTGAGCTTGATTATGTGAGTTCGATCCTTGGATCTGACATGGTAGAAGAACAGTGATTCCATGTCTTAGTTTTACTCTAGGCCCTGCCACTTATGTAGCTGTCCTTGCTTGGTTTAGAAGATGCAGAATTTTTTTGAAACTGTGACGTAATTTTACTCATTCCCAGTAGACCTCAATATCCCCAATGTTCTTATTCCCAGAGCTACCTCAAATATTAACCATACTGCTGGTCCTCTGAACCCAGAAATTGCTATAAGCAAGCAAACAAAAATTAGGTCTCACATAGGGAAGAATATGTTATCTAAGTCCCAAACAGTACCTTTCACTCTGTGTTTTCACCAACGAACTGATTCACAGCCTTACATCGTCCAGGGTGCTTGGAGATGGGATAATGCTAATCTGTCTCCCCTTGGGATAATCTTAAATGTTCCAGTTTATTACATTTTTCCTTTCTATCTGGATGTCATGTTGCAGTGACAGTGGAGTCCCTTTGACTAACAAATTATCGCCATTTTTCTTTTTATTGTTTATTTTACCAAGTTTTCCCATACAAACTATTTTGATTGCATTCTTTTCACTCCCCCAGCTCCTCCAAGAGCCTCCCCTGCTCCAGATCCAGCCAATCCTTTTTGCATTTGCATCAATTGTCTATGTAAAAGGAATGCAGGTGTTGGAGCTTGAGGCTGACCTCTGAAGTAAAGGAGCAAGACTCCCTTCCACTCCCAACTTGCCAAAAACCGGACTTACAAAGAATTCTGCCAGCTCTGGGATGGATGGTGATTTTATATCCTACAAAAATTTTAGTTCTGAACCTCACAGAAAGTGAGAAGTAGCCTTGAATGCATTGACACAGGAGAACATGTCCTGAATAAAACACCAGTAGCACAGACAATAAGAGCAACAATGAATAAATGGGACCTCCTGAAACTGAGAAGCTTCTGCAAAACAAAGGACACACAGTCAGTAAGACAAAATGGCAGCCTACATAATGGGAAAAGATCTTCACCAACCCCACATCTGACAGAAGGCTGATCTCCAAAATATACAAATAACTAGACTTCTAAATGCCAAATAATCTGATTTAAAACTGGGATACAGATTGAAACAGAGAATTCTCAACAGAATAATCTCAAATGGCCAAGATACACTTAAAGAATTGTTCATCTGAAAAAGCCTGGGTCAAAACTGGTCTCGCTGAACATAGCGGACAAGGAGGACTACTGAGACCTCAAGAACAATGGCAACGGGTTTTTGATTCTACTGGACCTAGTGGTTTTGTGGGAGCCTAGGCAGTTTCGTGGATGCTCACCTTACTAGACCTGGATGGAGGTGGGTGGTCCTTGGACTTCCCACAGGGCAGAGAACCCTGATTGCTTTTTGGGCTGACGAGGGAGGGGGGCTTGGCTGGGGGAGGGGGAGGGAAAGGGGAGGCGGCGGTGGGGAAGAGACAGAAATGTTTAATAAATAAATAAATAAATTTAAATAAAAAAAAAGTTGTAAAAAAAAAAAAAAAAAAAAAAAAAAATTGTTCAACAGGGCTGGAGAGATGGCTCAGAGGTTAAGAGCACTGACTGTTCTTCTAGAGGTCCTGAGTTCAATTCCCAGCAACCACATGGTGGCTCACAGCCATCTGTAATGAGATCTGGTGCCCGCTTCTGGGCAGCAAGCATACAGACAGACAGAACACGGTATACATAATAAATAAATTATTAAAAAAAAGAATTGTTCAACATCCTTAGTCACCAGGGAAATGCATATCAAAACAACTCTGAGATGCCTGTCAGAATGGCTAAGATATAAAACACTAAGAACAGCCTATGTTGAAGAGGATGTGGAGTAAGAGGAACACTTCTCCATTGCTGGTGGGAGTACAAACTTGTACAGCCTCTTTGGAAATGAATATGGAAGTTTCTCAGAAAATTGGGAATAAATCTACCTCAAGACCCAGATACACCAATCTTGGTCATATACCCAAGGGACACTCAACCATACCAAAAGGACACTTGCTCTACTGTGTTTTATTTCCTCTATTGTGCATTATTTGTAATAGCCATAACCTGGAAACAATCTAGATGCCCCTCAACTGAAGAATGGATAAGGAAGGTATGTTTACACAATGTTTACTCAGCTGTAAAAAAATAATTACCTCATGAAATTTGCAGGCAAATGGATGGAGCTAGAAAAAATTATTCTGAGAGAGGTAACCTGCTACAAACCGCAACATTATATAGTAATTGCTCAGCCACCTTTTCATGAGTGACTTATCAAAGCCAAGGGCTTTGGTAAAGGTTTTTAAACCAAAAGGCAAGGCTTTTGGCATAACGGCTGTCTTTTGCTATAGACTTTCGCTGTAGCTACCTCCATTTCGGTTATTTATTTGGGAATTAATTCCCCCAGTTCAGAACTGTTTTGTGAAAACAGTTTCTCACTGCCAGACCTCTGTTCCTTTCTCCTAGGTAAGCGCAGAGATCTGCCTTCCTGCAATTATCTTTATTAACAGACATCTGGTCAATGCTTAGGGTCCAGGCATAGAGCATTTCACTTAAGATAGTCACAGATACCCAAGGACATAGAATTACTACCTGCCCAAGCTGCTGTTCTAGTTTTACCCCATTTAAAAGATTCTTAATTCCTTACCCTCACTTTCACCTCAGCTTACTGATGATTTTAGTTCCAGACTCTCAAGGACAGCAGGAGGGATAATTAACTGCAAACCAGAGAAAGACCCACAACACCCACGATCAGAGCAGCTGATAACAGCGTAGCTCAGAACCGATTATTTAGAGGCCTGAATCTCTTCTTCACTTAGAGCAGTAAGCCTACCTCCAGACCTGGGCAGGTAGAAACTGCAGTGTCTGGTGTATGTACTATCTGATCAAGAGCCATCAGCATTCCCTAGGTTGCCTGGATACCTGGTAGCCTCTATGCTTGCTGGGAGAAAAGACGTTGCACACTGATTTAAATAATCCATACCCTGTTCGTAGTTTTACTGAAAATAAACCTTTTAGCTCTTAATAACCACTTAAAAACGTAGCACAGCACACTAACCTTCCCCTGATGATTTAATTCCTTTCTTAACTTTCTTCATTAAGTTCGCCGGACATGTACTAGCCACTCCCATGGATCTCTTTGTGTGTGAAAACCCTCATCTGATTTTCTATGGGGCAAAAGAATTCTGGCCCTGGAATCTGCTAGGGCTGGGGAATTGCTAGTTTTAAGAATATATATGACTGGGGATGTTTGTAACAGGTAGAACAAAATAGAACAGAGTAGAAGGAAGAACAATGTAGAACAAGGGAGAAGAAGAAGGATCAATGAGAAATGATGGATTGAAGAGAGAAGAATAAAGACACATGGACAGATGATTCCTGCTGTAAATAGATTTCTTACGTCTCAGATCTTTGCCCTCAGATTTCTATCCCCCCCCCCTTTAGCTCATCCCGGCATCTTTAATAGGACTCTGAAAGAGAGTCTTAAAGGCAAGAACGTTAAAAGCCCCGTTAGTAATCCATACCCAGAAAAACAAATGGGTATGTACTCACTCATAAGGGGATACTAGATGTAAAGTATAGGATAACCAACCTACAATCCACAGCCCCAGAGAGGCTAGATAACAAGGGGGGCCCGATGAGGGATGCATGAATTTCCCTGGGAACAGGAAATAGAAGAGATCTTCTGGATAAACTGAGGGTGGGGGCAGGGGTAGAATGGGAACATGAGGGATAGGGTTTGGTAGGCTGGGCGCAGGAGGCAGATTGGGGGCAGAATGGAGGGGACAATAATGAAAGAGATGTCTTCATATAGGGGGGCATTTTGAAGTTAGAGAGAAACCTAGTGCCAGGGAAACTCCCAGAAATCCACAAGGATGACCCCAGTTAAGATTCCTAGCAATAGTGGAGAGGGTGTCTGAACTGGCAATCTACTGTATTCAGATTGGGGACTACCCTAATTGTCATCAGAGGGCCTTCATTCAGTAACTGATGGAAGCAGATGCAGAGATCCACAGCCAAGCACTGGGCTGAGCTCCAGACATCCTACTGAAGAAAGGGAGGAGGGATTGTCAGACCCAGGGGGTCAAGGCCATGACAAGGGAACCCACAGAGACAGCTGATGTGTGCCTGGGAGCTCATGGACTCTGAACTTAAGGAACCTGCACGGGACTGACCTAGGCTCATCGCATGTGTGTGTGACAGTTGTATAGTTTGATCTGACGGTGAGGCTCCTAGCAGTAAGATCATGACCTGTCCCTGGAACACTTAGCTAGCTTTTAGGAACCTGTTATTCATGCTGGATTACCTCGTCCAACCCTGATATACCAGGAAGAGCTCAGTCTTACCTCAACTTGATGTATCATGCTTCGTTCATGCCCATGGGAAGCCTACCCCTTTCTGAATGGAGATGATGGAGGAAGAGTGGATGGGGATGGAGTAGATGGGAGGCAGGGGGAGAACAGGAGGAGAGGAGGGAGGGAGGAGAAACTGGTTGACAGGGAAAATAAATGAAAAAAACATAATAATAAAAATCCCAATTCTTTTCTTCTCCAAAAATGAGGCATCTTTGAGGTTCCATTTTCCTCAAGCCACACTTTTTATTTTGAAAAGATCTCTGTAACAATATGGTGGCACGCATCTTTATTCCTAGCACTTAGGGCACAGAGGCAGGCAGATCTCTGGGATTTCAGAGGGCAGCCTGGTCTACAAAGTGCAGCCTGGTCTACAAAGTGAGTTCCAGAGCTATATAGAGAGATCCGGTCTCAAATAAGAAGTCTCTAACAGAGACAAGGGAGGCAACCTGGGATTCTGGGCCCATTACCCTCAAGAAAAGACCTGATTCTCAGCAAAAAGTTACATGTGTTCTCACCTTTGTTTCCCAACTTTCTGTGAGCTATCCCATGAGCACAGGTATGAGAGACCCAAGGGAAATTAGGCTCCCTATCCTTGCCCACACTATAAATAAATCCACATTTCCCTTTGCTGGTATTTTTATTGTTATTCATTTTTATTTTAAGTGTATGAGTATTTCGCCTGCATTATGTAAATATACCACATGTGGACTTATGCACTGAAGCGCCTGGTCCTATTGATACCCATCTAGGAAGGCTTTAGTGTAATTTGATGTAGGAAAAAAAAGCCTTTATAAAGAGGAATTCTGTGCATGTATATATGTATGTAGGTGTGTGTACATATTGTGGAACCCAGATGACAACTTTGGGTATCATTCCTCAGAAAAATCTACTTTATATTGTGTGTGTGTGTGTGTGTGTGAAAGAGAGAGGGGATATATATATATATATATGTATATATATATATATATGCAGGTATACATGCATATGTGTGCACATATGTATGAAGAGGCCAGAGGTTCAGTTGTTCTCCACGTAATTTGGGGGGAGCCTAGATCTCTCCCTCACCTGGAGCTCACCAATTCAGTTAGGCTAACTGATTATGAGCTCCAAAATCTTCCTATCACCACCCCTCCATCTGTAGGATTACAGACACCTACTACCACACCCAACTTTTTCATGGGTGCAGGGGATTTAACGTAGATCCTCATGGTTGCTCAGTATGCTGGCTAATTTTATGTCAATTAGACACAAGCTATGGTCATTTGGAAAGAGGGATTCTCAATTGAGAAAATGCCTCCATAAGACTGGGCTGTAGGCAAGCCAGTAAGGCATTTTCTTAATTAGTGGTTGATGTGAAAGGGTTCAGTCCATTGTTGGGGTGGCCATCCCTGGGCTGGTGGTCCTGGGTTCTATAAGAAAGCAAGTTAAGCAAGCCTTGAGGGAACAGGCCAATAAGCAGCACTCATCCATGGCTTCTGCATCAGTTACTGCCTCTAGGTTCCTTCTTTGAGTTTATGTCCTGACTTTCTTGGATGATAGATTTTTAAGATATAGGATATAATAAACCCTTTCCTCCCCAAGTTGCTTTTGGCCATGATGTTTTTACACAACAATAGAAATCTTAACTAAGACATTTGGCAAACACTTTATAGACCGAGCAACCTCTCCAAACCCATACAGGGACTCCTAATATATAGTGGAGGTTCTAAAATTCTACTTCACGGCAGACGTGTATTTTTTTAATACACTTTAAGGCTTCCATTTCAATTCTCTAAATTTGGGCTTATATAGACATAATACGGCTTCCAGCCCTGATAGCTATGCAATCCCTACAATCCATCTATATGGGATTCTTGTGTTTTCAACTCCAAAACACAATCAGCACTTGGAGAAAGCAGATCATCGCAGTTGCTGTAAAATGCCTTGGCAGCATCTGACAAAGAGATGGAAGGGTTTGTATTAAAGCTGGCAGAACATACATCCTGTTAAAAGCGACAGGGTGATCCCCAGGGTAGCATATGTTCTTGTCAGAGAGAAGAGTCATTGACAATGGTAAAAATGAGTTTCCATTAGTACCATCCACAGAGACCATGTGGAGGGAAGTCTGTGCAGCTGATTGCTTCAACCCAATTCTGAAGGCAATTGCTAGTGCTGGAGAAGAGGAGCAAGCTCTATCATCAGAACCTTCCCACATTGCTGCTACAACGGCTACAGCAATTTCGGTGGTAAATTCTGATGGCGTTTCTGTGAGATCTAATCCTGTTAGCAATACTTTCTGGGCAGCCTTGCCTCTGCATCACACAGCACCCTGCAAGCAAACATTCACTATTCCGCTCTGTTGGTGACAGCAGGGATGGAAACTCAGCTCCACACTGTCACAGGCAGCAGCCTCAGGAGGTCCCTTAATCTAATCCTTTATGGACCAAATTCTTTACTTTGATGTAATAAAGAATTTCAGGACAAGCCAGTATGAAGCAAAGATGGGATTTATAAAAGATATTTTCATATAGATTTTAAACACAAGTGTCAGGAGAATTTTTAAACATTAGACCTTAGAGTGCTGGTATGGACTGATATAAAAGAGAGTTGTGCACCAGGCTGTGGTGGTGCACATGCCTTTGATCCTAGCACTCAAGAGGCAGAGGGAGGCGGATCTCTGTGAGTTTGAGGCCAGACTGATCTACAAAGTGAGTTCCAGGACAGCCAGGACTACACAGAGAAACACTTTCTCAAAAGAGAGACAGATACAGAGGCAGAAACACACACACACACACACACAGAGAGAGAGAGAGAGAGAGAGAGAGAGAGAGAGAGAGAGAGAGAGTTTGCTGTCTTTTCAAGAGTCATTTACATTAGTCTTAGCAAGGGCCACTCAAAGGTGGGGGATAATATGCACTGAAGATTCATTCTGGAAATGATAATGTAGCTCAGTTGGTAGAGTGCTTGCCTAGTATTGGCATAAAACTCTGTGTTGCTTCCCCAACGCTGTATAAACTGAGTATGATGGCACACACCTGTAATCCCAGCATTCGGGTGGAGGCAGGAGGATCAGGAGATTAAGGTTCTCTATGGCTACATAGGGAATTCAAGGTTAGAGTGGGATGAGAATTCGGACTTCATCCCAAAACAAAGGAAAAAAAAACTGTCATATGTTTGGAAGTTGATGTTGACGTTGATTATCTCAGCCTATTGGATGGACAATTGACACATGACCCCTTCATGCGGTATGATCTTCCTTGCAATGTGGGGGCTAAATTCCCAGAGTTTAAATTCAGGGACAAGATAATGCCAAATTCTGCTTGTTAAGATAAAGGGGAGAAAGGGCAAAATTCCACTCAGATTTAAAGAAAAAAGGAATAGACTCGACTTTCTGATATGACAATAGAAATTTCTATGTGCAGCCTAGGCAGTTTGGATGCTCACCTTACTAGACCTGGATGGAGGTGGGTGGTCCTTGGACTTCCCACAGGTCAGGGAACCCTGATTGCTCTTTGGGCTGATGAGGGAGGGGGACTTGATTTGGGGAGGGGGAGGGAGATGGGAGGCGGTGGCGGGAAAGAGACAGAAATCTTTAATAAATAAATAAAAAATTAAAAAAAGAAATTTCTATGTGCAATAGGAAAGTTGGTGATAGTTGACAAACTATTGACAAGCACTGGTTAAAGTGACTGATGAGGGAGTTATACAGAATATTCCCTATTCTATCTCCAACAGAATTAGTATTGGGCACAGCTGTGAAGTCGCCAAAACAGATGTACCATCAACCACTACAGATCTTGAGATACAAACAGCCACGGGAGATTAAAAGAAAGATTTGTTCTTTCATCCACCATAACATTACTAAGCAGAGGCTAATCTCAAACACTAGAAAGCCTAGAATAAATTCAGATATGTTTATCTCAGAAGAAATGCCCAATATCCTTTGCCCAAAGAAATTAAAATGAGAAATTGCAACATGTTTATAACCCAGTATTTCTTTCCTCACATGCTGGCTACATAGCAGCAGAGCAATGATTTTCCACTTGTTACGTGCTAAATATTTTAATTACATTTTGAAGTAAGCAGCATTCCAGGAAAGATAAATAGTCAAAGATGGGGTAATTAATTTTTGAAGGTAACCATACTAATATATGCATATTTCATAGTAGAAATTAATTATTCTTGAGACAACTGTCTTTTCCCTTGTAAATTAGGACATTTTTCCCTCTAATTAGTTGAAATTGCCTGTAGGAGATTCTCACCACTGAGCCGTGGAATTTCCTTCGGCAGGTAATTCCAGTTACCAGTGAGAGGAGCTTAAAATAGAAAAAGCAGAAACTTGGGTTTCAGCATGCCTCCTCCATGAAGCAAAGATGCAGAGATACCTGGTGAATGCTTTTTCCTGTGGTGTTAATTTTGAAGTCTGTGTCAATGTCCCATTTCCTTAAAGATATAGACAGACAGACAGACAGACAGACAGACAGACAGATAGATAGATGATAGACAGACAGACAGATACATACATACATACATACATACATACATACATACATACATGCTTAGGCACATAGGTAAATGATAGATAAATAGATAGATGCACAAATAGAAGATAGATGCATAGACACATCCATAAATAGATACAAGAAACACAGAGAAATACATAGGTATATAGATTCTTTAAAAACAGATGATAGATGACTACATGAAAGGATGCACATATTGAGGCTAGAAGATGACTCTGCAGACAAGAACACTTGCTGCTATTCCCACAACCCACATCGAGCAGCTCACAACTGCCTGTAACACCAGGCCCATGTGATCTGATGCGCTCTTCTGGACTTTATTGGTACCTGCAAACACACACGGCTAATGCTCACACAGACACAGACATATAAATCCATTTTTTAAAAGAAGTCCCGGAGTTATAACTGACCTGAATGCTCACTTCCCAGAGGATTAGTTTTCATGGAACCAGAAGACACCATGCAAGCTTCCAAAGGAAGGAGGCAAACAATAATTCTGGACAGATATGATGCCTATGAACCAGATCAACGACCAGCATGGCATCCTAATAGTACAGTAGTGGCACACATGCCTTGGTAGTAACTGAAAGCTCTATCATTTGACTTGAGGTTCACTCAACAAGAAGAAAAACATGCCTGGTACTGGAAATCTAGCTAAACACTCAGTGCTACTAAAGTTGCGGTATTTGGAGGAGAATCTATGACCTCTAATTTACTAAACCAGCATGATCCCTAACAACAATCTATAGACATTTATCCTTATACTCATATATAAGTGTTGCGGGAGGTCCTTCCGCTCCTCCAACCAATAGCTGCTGAGAAGTCTCTCTCCCTTTAAAAATGCGGCTACTTCCCTCCGCTCTCTCTCTTCACTTCCTGCTCCTCCGGCGACTAGACTCCCTTCCTGGTTGAGCAGAGGGCTGTTGTCTGGGACGGTGATCTGTAAGTTTTTTCCTCTTTAAATAAATACCACCCTATTAATTATAATTCCAAACTGGCGTGGCATTGTTTGTGACTTACGCCTTCATATAAGTGTAGTCTTTCTTTATCCCTCATTCAGGAAATTTCTCTTTGCAACAGGTAAAAGCCAATAAAGAAAACCACAACCAATTAAAATGCAGAGTTGTGGAGCCCAGTCTCTATGGATACAGATACAAAATAATTTCTGCACTTAAGGCTCAAGGAAGATTGAGAAAGAAGGGATAGAAAGATTGTAAGAGCCAGAGGATCAAGAAGTTTACTGTTATATTGTGCCTCTTAGTAATATCAGAAGCTACACCCATAATGTCTCACCACCATAACTGCCCATATGTGAACTGAACAAAGATGACACCAATAAACATGCTGAAGTGGACAGGGAAATGCCCATGAGTCTTCAACCCTACACAAAGAACGATAGGCCATTGAGTAAAGCTGGGACCAGAAATGGCCTTCCCCAGGAAAGAGCACACCAATTGGTATGTCAATTGGTATGTGGTAGTTTGAATGTAATTGGCACCATGCCTCCTAAATACTGGCACTATTAGGAGCGACCTTGTTAGAGGTAGTGTGTCACTGTGCGGGCAGGCTTTGAAGTCTCTTTGGCTCAAGGTTTCCTCAGTGAGACAGTCAGTCAACTTTCTGCTGCCTTCTATCAATACGTTAGCACTCTCAGATCCAGCCCCATGTCTGCCTGCAGCCTACCATGCTCCCCACCATGATGATAATGGATTGAACCCCTGTAAGCAAGCTACCAATTAAATGTTTTCCTTTATTAGGGTTCCTGTGGTCATGGTGTCTCTTCACAACAACAGAAACCCTAGTTAAGACAATTATACAGAGAAAACAGATTATGTTTAAAAATTGTGTATGTATGTATATATGTATATGCATGCAATAACAGTGAAAAATGAGGCCACGAATTTGAAGAAAAGTAAGGAGGGGATGTATGGGAGGGTTAGGAAGGAAAAGGGGTAGGGATAAATGCCGTAATACATGCTAATCTCAAAAAAAAAATAAAAAAGGGCTTTTTAAAAAAGAGAAATATATATAAACAGATAGATACACAGACAGACAGACGGATGCAGCGAAACACAGATAGATAACTTGATACAAGGTAGAGTCAGTCATCTGAGAGGAGGGAACCTCAATTGAAAAAATGCCACCAAAGATCAGGCTGTAGTCAGGACTGTAGGACATTTTCTTAATTAGATAATGGATGGGGGAGGGGTTCCAGCCAACTACAGATGGTGTTATCCCTGGGCTGGTGACCTTGGGTTCTATAAGAAGGTAGGATGAGCAAACCATGAGGAGTAAGCACCTCTCCATGGCCTCTGCATCAGCTCCTGTCCCCAGGTTCCTACCCTGCTTGAATTTCCATCCTCACTGCATGTGATGATTCAGAACTGTGAGTAAAATATACCCTTTCCTTCCCAAGTTGCCTTTGGTCATGGTGTTTCATTACAGCAATAGTAACCCTAACTAAGACAGATATATAGATAAATATATAGACAGGTGAATAGATGACAGATAAGTGTATGGGTAGATGGACACATGGATACATAAAAACACAGACACAGGCATAAAGGATAGGTAGATAATAAGTAGGTAGTTAGGAAAGGAAGGAAGGAAGGAAGGAAGGAAGGAAGGAAGGAAGGAAGGAAAAAGAAAAGAAAGAAAGCATGGATATAGGCAAATAGATAATTATATTATACAGAGATAGTACATATATATAATAATACATAGTATATACATGCAAGTGTTAATTGATCATCATTGATGTGCACATGCATATCATCATTGGAAGATTTAGATAAAATATTTTGTTACAATGATACCCAAATAGTAAATACATGATACCCATACTTAGGAATACATCCGTGCAGAGGTTGAGAGATTACACTGAGTATTGCGAAACCAAAAGATCACAGATTTAAGGAAGTCTGCTTGCTGATAAGCAATAGAAAGCACCCAAGAGGCAGTCAGCAGCCACCTCATTTGGGGTCTTGTAAGCAATAGAATGCTGTTTGTATCATCCTAGGGTATACACACAGATAGCATCATGGCAAATATCAGATAAAATTCTTGGGTGAGATTACACAAGAATTTACAAAGACCTAAGGGAAGTCAGACTCCTCTTTTATCTCTTCTTTGCCAGGAAGCTTAGAAGCAGAAGTTGTATGGGGGCTGGAAACCTTGGGAGACAGAAAAGGCTTCAGTAGAATGCGTGCTTTCAAGCAATGACACAGATGATGGATTTCCTCACTCTGTTTTTGTTGTTCATCCCATTTCACTGTCTTAGGTTACTGTCAGGCCAGGCGTGCGTGTTTATGTGAAAATATTGGAATTAGGGAGCATGGAGAATGTCACATTTCTGCTTATTTATAGGCTCAAGCCTTTTAGGGCACCGATGACTTAAGATCTCTGTCCTTACCTAGAAGTAACAAAGGCCCCAGGCCTGGCCTCCCAGAGCATCCAAGCCTTATTTAAAGCTATTTGGAAGCCAAGGACATTTTCCTGAACCCATTCCAAACTAGAAAGAAGATGCTGAGGCCTGATTTTTTTTTTTTTTGCAAAATATGCAGGCTCAAAAATTGACAGACTTTACATTGACGTCAAATGTGAAGAACCATTTATGAATCTGTATTCCACAAGACTGCTGTCTCCAAGCCAAACTGAGCAGCATTCAGATTAATAATCAAAACATAGCTGGCAGGAAAACTTGTTTTCTCTTGAAAGAGGGCCAATTTTTAGTTTGGTGGCTGAGATGCCTGGAATCCAAAAGAAAAATAATTTCCTACTCACACTCTGCTGTTCCTTTCCTCCTCCCATGAATTTTACCTGGCATCTCAAATCTGTGAAGTCATATTTTTCCTATTGAAACAGAAAGGTGTTCATTCTAAAAATAGCTTGTCTGCATTTAATTCCATAAATGGTTTTTTACTGGTGAATGCTATTTTTCAAGTCTGTTGCTTTAACTGAAGCTGTTGCTTTCAAAAAAAATTGGGCATGTTCTCCTGCAAAAAATTCTTTGGAGGTATGTACATTTGTATAATACATATGCAGTGTATCATTAGCACAGCACCCATGCATCAAAACACTCCTTCAGTCTGCTCCCATACATAATCAATTATCTCCATGAAAAAATACAGTGATCAAACTTGCTTGCTGGATACTGACATAGAGGTAGAAATTCCCTCTTTTACCCCTCCCCCCATCAAAAAGCCATGCACACACAAATCATCAAATCAAAGAGTCACTCAACTCAGGGCATATTTTTAAAAGACAGCCACAATTGGGCTGGCATGGTGGCTTAGCAGGAAAAGTGCCTGACACCCAAGCATAAGCACCTGAGTTCAAATCCCCAGCACCCAAGTAAAACAACAAGGTGAGACATCACGAACCTATAACTCCGGTGTAGGAGGGGAAAGATGGTGGATCCAGAAACTCACTGGCCAGCTAGTCTAGCTGAACTGACAAGCTCCATATTCAGTGAGAGAACTTATCTCTAAATAAGTAAGTACACAAAAAGTAGAGAGCAATATAGGGTGACACCAGAAGCCCACCTCTGGCCTCCACACACTGAACACACAGACAAGCATACCCATACACAGACATGTGCTCAATGTATGTAACACACATGCACATCTTAACAAGTGAGACATAAATGTCAACCAACCCAGTAGTTCATTGAACAACACAGAACATAAATTGTTGGCACAGTCAAGAATTCTTAGAATACAGAACAAACACAGAACAAAACGTATAATACAATGTTCAAAGTTAAATATTCAAAAAAATCAAGAAGAGTCAGGCAATGGTGGTGCACTCCTTTAATTCTAGCACTCAGGAGGCAGAGACAGGTGAGTGTCTGTGAGTTCGAGACCAGCCTGGTCTACAGAGTGAGTTCTCATTATTTTTCTGGTTCCTTTGAGTACTGAAATTACCTTGGTCTAGATGATAAAATGTATAGTCGTCCTAGTTAGAACTGTGTTTTACAAACAAATGGCTTTAGTCTTGTAGAAACAAGTCTAAGGCTCGGGGATTAACGTTCTGACACCCCTGGCTGGAGCCCTCTTTTAAGTCTCATTTACCTAAATGCTCAGTTATATGCTTGCCCAGAAATCTTCTGCACTCCAGAAGGAAAAGTAAATAAAGTGAAGAAAAAAAAAAAAAAAAAAAAAAAAAAAAAAAGAATTCTTGGAATGTTTTGATTCTATTGCCTAATGAGTTCCCTGGATAAAGATCCAGGACAGAAGACAGAAACAGGAGAGGAGAGGTTTGGGGATGTAGCTCAGCTGGTAGAGTGCACACACAAAGCTAGGGTTCCATCCCCAGCACCATGTAAAATCGGGCACGGCGGCACATGCGTATGATCTCAGCACTCAGGAAGTAGGGGCAGGAAGATCAGGAGTTCAAGAGCATCCTCAACTAAATAGGACATTCGAAGGTCAGGTTAGATTGTACTGATCCTATAGTCTACCTACTGGGATATCAACACAGAACATGGATGGAGCAGTGAAAGAAAAAGCACCTCTAGGTGACTATGTGAGTTAATGGGTTCTGACACAGGCACAACCTCTGTCCAGTGGCTAACTCTGTTCTCGTCAATGAGAAATAGGTGACAGGTAACTGTCACAGCTATATCTTGGACATTGGTCTGTTTCCCTTTCTTCCTGTCTTTATAGAGATCTGAGCCAGGAGGTGGGACAGCAGCCCTGCAGCTATTCAACCATGAGGACAAAGGCATTGCTTACATCAGTGGTAGATGCAATGAGGAAATGCCTATAGCTTTGACACAATCATGGGGCCACTGTCTCACCTTGCCCCCCATGACCTCCTCTTCTTGAGCAAGGCAAGAACATTCTTCCTGATTTCAATTTTGGTCCTTGGTGTTCTATTGCCTTTGGCAGAAGAATCCCAATTGTACTGGCTGGTTTTGTGTGTCAACTTGACACAAGCTAGGGTCATTTGAGAGGAAGGTTACTCAGTTGAGGAAATGCCTTCATGAGATCTAACTATAAGGCATTTTCAATTAGTGATTAGTTAGAGATCAATGAGGGAGGGCCCAGCCCGTGGTGTGTGGTGCCATCTCTGTGCTGGCGGACCTAGGCTCTCTAAGAAAGCAGGCTGAGAGAGCCAGGAGATGCAGGCCAGTAAGCAGCAGCCTTCTCTGGCCTCTGCATCAACTTCTGCCTCCAGGACCCTGTCCTGACTTCCTTCAGTGGTGAACAGCAATGTGAAAGTGTAAGATAAATAAACCCTTTCCTCCTCAACTTGCTTTATGGTCATAGTGTCACAGCAATAGAAGCCCTATAACATCAACTAATGCAGAACCTTGTCAACAGCTTATGGAGATCTGACATTGGTAATTCCTGTACATGTATCAGCTCACTTAAAATAACCTTCAGTGATTACTTGTGCAGGCATATGTATATGTCCATGTTCATGTGGGAGAACATATATCTAAGTGAACACATGCATGAAGGTCCAAGGCCAACATCAGATGTTATTTCTTAGGTGCCAACACCTTCTGTCTTGGGACAAGAAACTGGGCTACCAAGCAGACTGAGCTAGCTGGCCAATGAGCCCCAGGGATCCTCTTGTCTCCAGCTCCCCAGCCTGAGATGACAAATGTACTCTACCACACCTGTAAATTTATTTTTACATGGTTTCTGGCTATTGAACTAAGTTCTCATGCTCACACAGCCAGCACTTTATTGACTGCACCATTTGCCCAATGCACCTGAGTGATTTAATAGTGCTTAACATTCTCAACTACTGTGCAGCTATGTCTTGAGAAAGGCACCATATTGCCACTTTATTCCAGACATAAGAGCAGAGAGTTTGACTGAAAAAGGGAAACCTCAAAAATGTTTGATACAGCAATAGCCTGATACAAGAAGCCAACAATAGGAGGGTTTAGTAGAGAGATCCCAACGGCTTTCAAGAGACAGCAACCTGAGTGCTCAGTTTTAAAGGGGAGTATTGACCTTCCCTTCAACTTTCAACAGAATTGTATGCTTGTTGAGGGCAACCACAACCTAGGAGGAGACAAAAGAGAATGGTGTTTAGATTTGTACAATGCTGATAAAACAAGAGGCAGCCACCCCTTACCAAACACATAAATTGGAGAAGACACCGGACATGTGATACTAAAGAAAAATGTACTAGTCAGTGTGGAGGCTTGAATTAAATGTCCCCTATAGTCTTGGGCTCTGTCCATAGTTGGTGGCACTCTTTGGGGAGGGTTAGGATACGTGGCATTGTCAGAGGAAGTGTATCACCAGAGGCTTCGAGAGTTTGAAGACTCATGCCATTTCTGGTTTGCTCTCTCTGCCTTGTACTTATAGTTCAAAATGCGAGGCTTCTGCTCCAGCCATCATGCCTCCACTCTGCCATCACTGGAATCTAACCCTCGGGAACTGTAAGTCTCAGTAAGTTTTTTCTTTCATGAGTTGCCTCGATCCTGTCACAGATTTTTTCACAAAAAAAAAAAGTAACCAATACAGTCAGTAGACCACAGTGAACAAACCCACCACCTGCCTACATCTCAAACTCATGACCCCACTGGGCTCCAGCCAGCAGTGAGCTACCAACTGGACCCCCTGCTCTCAGCTCATGTCACATGAGGGAGTCCCCACTCTACAGCTGTCATTCTCAGCAAGGCCTACCTGGCTGTCTACCTCAGAGCTGTTGGCTCCCCTGATTTTTAAAGTCACTTTAAATCCCATGTACTCCTAACACTAGAACATGAAACAACACATTCCCCTAGATAATGACATCATGATAAAAGATCCCAGATGTGTACCAAGGAAAAAACCAACCCACAATTTTCAGAATGGTTTACAAATTACAAATGTCTTTTCTGCTAATGAAAGTGCTGTTTTTGTACAATAGCTGGGTGGAAATGTTTTTATTTCTAAGTCACACAAAAATCACATTTAATATAAACCTGATAAAATTTTATGGGTTTTTTCCTGTGATATTTTTGGAAGCAAAGAATGTGTGCATTTGTTGTGTGAGAGAGTACAGTGGGGTAGTGTTTGGGTTTTTTTTTTTGTCTTGGTTTGTTTCCTTTGTTTTGGAGTATAAGGATCAAAACTGGAGTTTGGCATGCACTGGGCCAGGAGTCTATCAGTGGTCTACACCTCCAGCACAGAAGCAAAGATCTCATGCCTGTGGCACAGATTTTCCTCGATCACAGTTCAAACCTCGCGCTATATTTTAGGCTCCCACAACTACTGGTGTGTGCCTGTGAATGTCTATGTACATGTGGGTGTGTGCACAGGTCCTTGAGTGGGCTATGGTGTGCATATGCACTTTAAGGCCAGAGGTCCAAATAGGGTGTGTTCCTTAGTCACCCTCTGTCTGGTGGCTTAAAGACAGGGTCTGTCATTCAAGTGAGTTCACCAGCTCAGCCAGGCTGACTGGCCAGCAAGCCCCAAGAACCTTACTATTCCTTATTCATCAGAACTGGAAATACAAAGGCACACAACCATGCCCCTTTTTTTTTACGTAGGTGCTAGGAATCCAAACTCAGATCTTCATGCTGGTATGGCAGGCATTTTACCCACTGAGCCACCTTCTCAGCCCAATTATTTCTGAACCTTGAGAACAGGAGAAATACCATAAATCCTGGATTACGCTTCATATTTCACGCCTTTTGCTGTTCTCCTATCTTGCATTAAACCACAGATCCAATGGCACCTTCTGCTATATTGAGCCAACAGTAAACTAAGATGTGCAGAAGATTTGGAGATACATTGCAGAATCTGTCTTTGGCAAACAAGGACTTGAAGTGTTGCTCTATTCACAGTTATGTAAAACAGCTTTGTTTGTGCCCTGAGCAAGCGACTTTCGGTATGTAGGACTCACTCCCTGTGTCATACAGAAATGCACCACTCACCAGAATGATTGGAGTAGCTTGCAGTACTTATTGGTAGGTCTGTCTGTCTACCTGCCCAAGAAACCCGAGGAAAGTTCCAAAATGGCTATGGCTGGAAATTACAGATTTTAATAATTGAACACGATCATTTCACAGCAATTAAAATGCTTGTATGGTGCCAGACCAGGATAAATATTTTCTTATATATTATGACTATTGGGGGGGGTTGTCAATGTTTGTGCAAGTGCAAGTGGAGGCCAAGGAAATGGGATTTATTAATTGAACATGACCACTTCATGGCATTTAAAAAGCTTCTGTAGTACTGGAAACCAGGATAAATATTTTCATATATTATGACTATTTTCAGGAGTTGTCAGGGTGTATGGACATGTACATGGAAGTCAGAGGTGGGTCAGTTGTCTTCCTCAACAGCTCTCCACCTTATTGTTTGAGACACGGTCTCTCCACTGAATGGGAAGCTCAGCATTTCAGGAAGACTGGCTGACTAGCAAGCTCCAGGGATTCACCTGTGTCTTTTCGACTGAAAGGTTCAGGATGTGGGTTCAAGAGTGCCACTGAGATGGACTTGCTGGGTAAGGAGATTATTAAAAGAATTACTAAGGCCATGGACAGATAGACTATGGCATGGCCAGGGCTCTAAAAAGAGTTCAGACCCGAGAAATCAGGACCCACAGAACAAAAGTGGAAGGGTCTTCTTCTTTTTCTGAGATACGAGTGGTTGCAGGGCTGAAGCCTGCAGCCAGGCTCTCTGATTCCCAGGCAGGAGGCAAGGAAGGGGGAGGGGAGAATGATGCGTGTCTAGTAATGCCACCCTTGAAGTAAAGTCATTTCCCTAAGGGGGTGAGAAAGTCTGACATGTGGAAGCTAGAGACTCCAGACCACGTCTCAGGGATGCCTGCCTCTCTGTATCTATGAGATGGAAAGGGTTCCTGCAGGTACTGTGGCATGAGCTGCAGCTAATTCTGACATTCCATTCTTTTTTTTTTAATATTTATTTATTTATTATGTATACAATATTCTGTTTGTGTGTCTGCCTGCAGGCCAGAAGAGGGCACCAGACCTCATTACAGATGGTTGTGAGCCACCATGTGGTTGCTGGGAATTGAACTCAGGACCTTTGGAAGAGCAGGCAATGCTCTTAACCTCTGAGCCATCTCTCCAGCCCCTGACATTCCATTCTTACACGTACTTGCCACCCAGCCTTGGGGTAAGACACACATAGCCTCAGCACTTGGCTTCCTCACACTGGGTGCTATGAATTCGATTTCAAATCCTCATACTTGCCCCAGCGAGCACTTTACTCACTGAGCCATCTCCCTCATCCCATATATCACAACTCTTTTTTTAAAAAATTCTAAATACCAATTTATTTATTCATTACATTATAAGCCATCAGTGATAGAACACCAGAAACTGTTCCATGTAATGGGAGATATCACAACTCTTAACTTGTATAAAAATGCAGTAAAGTCCATGTGATTGTCCCTGTCTTAAAAGATGAGTAAACTGACACACAGAGATGACTGCCTTGCCTGACATCACCCAGTGAGGAATGAGACCATAGGAAGAGAGAAAGAAGTGATTCTAGAGCTCTGGCCTTCAGCTGACATCTAATATTTCTTCTCATCACCACAAGAGTTGGAAAACATGCCCATGAGCCACACCTCCCAGGACCTGTTTTTATTTCAAGTTATGTTACAACAGAGATATGGCCCTTCTGGTTCAGAGCTGCTTTAATCTGCAACTTCAAACATGAACCGTTGCAACAGAACGCATGTGACCAGGTTCTGGAGAGATGGCTCAGTAGGTTAAAGTCCATGCTGTTCTTGTAGAACAGCTCACAACCACCTGCAACTCCAGCTCCAGGGCAGCCACTGCCCTCTTCTGGACTGCACAGACACCTGCACTCACACATGCGCATACCCTCACAAACACATATTCCCATAAATAAGACATTAAAAACAGTATAAATAATAAAGAACACTATATGCCCAGAAACGCCTTTTAAAAAAACACATGAAAAAGTCAGTTGGCCCCTGATTTTTAGAATTATTGGCTTTCCATGAGTGATCTAGCCACAGCAAGTCCTTCAGAAAGAAAATTATAATTGATTCAATACACTAAGAATATAAATGGTGGGGCGTGGGGCTCAAATGATAAGCAAGATCTTAAAATAAAGAATGGTAAGACAAGCTAATGGTGTTCATGATACAGTACTTGCCGACTGTCTTAATTAGGGTTTCTGCTGCTATGATAAAACATCATGACCAAAAGCAACCTGGAAACAATGGAATTTATTTCAGCTTAAAGTTTCACATCACAATTCATTACCGAGTAAAGTCCAGACAAGAACTCAAACAGGGCAAGAACCTGGTGGTAGGAACTGAATGAAGCAGAAGCCAAAGAGAAATGCTGCTTACTAGCTTGCTCCTCATGCCTTGCTTAGCCTGCTTTCTTACAGCACCCAGGACCACCAGCCTGGGAATGACACTGCTTACTGTGAGCTGGACCTTCTCACATCAATCATCAATCAAGAAAATGTACCGCAGGCTTTCCCATAAGCCAAAGTGCTGGGGACATTTTCTCAGTTGAGAATTCTTCTTCCAAAATTACTCTAGCTTGTGTCAAGTTCACATAAAACTATCTAGAGGGGCTAGAGAGATGGCTCAGAGAATATTGTTGTAAAATATTACTTTAATTGTGTAAAGATGTATTTCATTTGTTTATGTTGCATTTATTTAACTATGTAAAGATGTGTTGTTAGGCCTGCCTAAGGCACCTGATAGGCCTAATAAAAAGCTGAACGGCCAATAGCTAAGCAGCAGAGGGATAGGTGGGGCCGGCAGGCAGAGAGAATAAGTAGAAGGAGGAATCTAGGCTGGAGAGGTGAGAACAAGGAAGAAAAAGAGGGAGATACCCAGGGCCAGCCAGTCAGGTAGCCACCAGACAAACAGACACAAAGGAAGCAGAAAAGGAGGACATACAGGAAAAGGCCCTGAGACAAAACATAGATGAAGTTAAACGGGTTAAATTAAATTTTAAGAGCTAGTGAGACAAGCATAAGATAAGGTCAAGCATTCATAACTAATAATATGTCCCTGTGTCATGATTTGGAGGCTGGTGGTCCAGGAAAGCCTGTAATAGAATGTCTTTCTTCATGGGGGGCTTATATACATATGTGCAGATGTGCACATTTGTGTACATTCATGAAAGCCAGAGGAGGACGGGGGTGTCCTGCTCCATCTGTTTGAATCATATACCCTTGATATAGGATCTCTCACTGAGCCTAGAGCTAAACTGACAGCAAGCAAGCCCCAGCAACCCTCCTGAATCCCTAGTCATAGCTTTTTATGTGAGTTCCAAAGATTCAAACTCAGGTACTCTGCTAGTATGGTAAGTGCTCTTACCCGCTGAGTTAGCTCCCCAGTCCCAATGTTCGCCTTTCTTTCACCGGAAGATTGTATTTTATACCTTTAAACTAAGCACTGTGAACCTAATGATTGATTTTCTTTTCTGTCAGTAGACTTGAACGATGAACATGGTCCTAAAAATATCTTTCCAGCTAAGAGCACACAATAAATTGAGAAGGGGAGAAATTGCATCTGACTGTAGCATATATTCTATCAGCTGCTGCTAATTAACTAAAGGGCCAATTACCCAGTGCTCAAACACTGGAAAGCAGCAAAGAATCCTATTATATGCAGAAAGTCGTCATCCTAATGAAATCATTATCTCCAAGAGGAGAAAAGAGTTGTAACTCAAGCTCCAAAAGCACAAAGTGTCTGATGGCTGGGGGCATTACAATGTCCCATTCCAGCTGGGGAAAAAAAATCCCATTAACATGGGATATGCCAGATAAAAGTTTTATAGTCCAACACAGTCTGTCTTACATTCTCAAAATCGATGTTCCTGTATGGTGCGGGCAATGTTTTCTGCATCCCAAGACATCATGCACACCTTGACAAATTAGCAGAATAGATCACTATGTCTCTGCTTGTCTCTCCCTGTCTCTCCCTCTTTCTCTCCCTCTCCTTCACTCTCCCTCCCCTTCTCTCTCCCTCCTCCTCACTCTCCATCTCTCTCGCTTTCTCTATCTCCGTCTCCCTTCCCCTCCTCTCCCCCCCCCCCTCAACAATGCTCAAAGAGCAAGTACTAAGAGGACAATGGTGTTCTTTGTTCCCTAAAGCAGCATTCAGGCATGTGTTATCACAGAGAAGAAAAAAAAAATCAAACTAGAATTTTGGACAAGAACCATTTAAGCTTTAAAGTGTCCAAAATTAGGGGTTAGGGTGATGGCTTTAGTACTTTAGTCTGTAATGTTCTTGCCATACAAGCATGAGAACATGAGTTTGAGCCCCAGAAACCATATAAAAAGCCAAGCACTGGGGTTCCAGCACTGAGGCCTGCCAGCCTCGTCTACTTGGTGAGCTTCAGAGCTGTGAGTGACCATGTCTCAAATAAACCAAGCTTGGATGCTGGAGAGATGGCTTGGTGGTTAAGAATACAGGACTGGAATTAAATTCTAGCACCTTTATCCATTGGCTCACAATTACCTATAACTCCAGCTCCAGATGATCCATTATCCTCTTCTGGAATGTGGGTACTACACACACACACACACACACACACACACACACACACACTATACACACAATTGAAAATTAAATAAATCTTTTTTAAATTTTTAAAATTTCTATTTTATGTGTGTGGGTGTTTTTCCTGTCTGCATATCCATATACCATGTGTGTGCCTGCTGCCCACAGCAATCAGAAGAAGGCATGGATCTCGTAGAACTAAGTTGCAGATGGCTGTGAGCTGCCATGCAGGTTCTAGAATCAAGCCTGAGTCCTCTGAAAGAGCAACAAATATTCTTAACTACTAATCGATGTCTTTAGCCCCCTCAATAAATCATTTTAAAGAGTAGTCTGTGCCTGAGGGACAAGTCCTAAGACTAAGCTCTGTCGTCCACATCTACACACATGCATGTGTACTGCCACAGCATCAGTACGGGCTGTGAAAATGGGTAGGCATGAACAAATGCCTAATGTTTCTGTTGCTGCAACAAAACACTATGACCATAAAACAAGTTGTAGAATAAAGGGCTGGTTTGCTTACACATCCACATTGCTGTTCATCACTGAAGGAAGTCAGGACAAGAACTCAAATAGGGCAGGAACCTAGAAGCAGGAGCTGACGCAGAGGCTATGGGAGTACTGCTTACTGGCTTGCTCTCCATCACTTGTTCAGTCTGCTTTCTTATAGAGCCTAGAACCACCGGCCCATGGATCTCATAGAGGCATTTCCTCAACTGAGATTCCTTTTTCTCTCATGACTCTAGCTTGTGTTAAGTTGATACACAAAACCAGCCAGTACACCTACTAACCCCAGAAAGAACACTGATAACAGACCAAAGTAGTGATTCCACCCAAGTCCAACTTGGTAAACCAATGGGTTCATTGTATTTATTTACAGAGCATGGAATAGCAGGTACACATAGGAACATGGTTGGTCACAAAGCCACACTTCAGTAAGGATAACAACATCCCCTTAACTATANTAGAAGGATAACAACATCCCCTTATATATATATATATATATATATATATATATATATATATATATATATATGGATTCTATAAATGTAGTTAATATGTTCAATAGAGTTTGTGGCTATGATGGTTTGGATACAGTCTCAGACTGGGGGATATGTAAGAAATGACTAGTTCATGAGAACCATAATGTAACCATTGATGCATTGATAATTTGGTGGCATTACTAGAAGGTAGTGAAAATATCAAGAGGTAGGACATAGCTGGAGAACATAAACCACAGAAGGGATGCCACTGAGGAATGTAACTTGTTCCCTGCTCCTTTCCCTCTCTCTGCTTCCTGTCACCATGAGGTAAGCAGCTTTGCTCCACCATGTGCTCCCACCATATTGCTCTGCTTCCCAACAGGCCCAAGGCAATGGGGCTAAGTGCATGGGTCAAAATCTTCCAAACATGAGCCAAAATAAATATCTCCTCCTCAAGTTGTTTGTGTCAAGTATTTGTTACAGAGATGGCAAGCTAATAAAATATCACTGTTTTGATTCTCTCCACAAAAGCAGCAGCAATGGGAAGAATTGGTTTTTGAGACAGGGCTTGCTACATAGCTCAGGTTAGTTTCAAACTCATCATCCTCCTGTTTCTACTTCCCAAAAACTGAGATGATGAGAAGATACTTCCAGGACTGGCTAATTCTTAATTTTGCCTTACATGAAAGAGGGGATCTAAGCCTGGCAGTGGTGCCGCACACCTTTAATCCCAATACTCGGGAGGCAGAGACAGGCGATCTCTGTGAGCTCGAAGCCAACCTGGTCTACGGAGTAAGTTTCAGGACAGGCTCTAAAGCTACAGAGAACCCTGTCTCAAAAAGCCAAAAAGAAAAAAAAAAGGAAGAGAGAGAGAGAGAGAGAGATAGAGAGAGAGAGAGAGAGAGAGAGAGAGAGGAGACTGAAGCATTTCTCAAAACTGAGAATAATCAATTTATTAATGCATTTTGAGGCAAAGTCTTAATATCTAGCTCTGACCAACCTGAAACTCAATATGTAGACCAGACTAGCCTTGAACTCATAAAGATCTACTTGCCTCTGCAACCTAAATAGGGGGGATTAAAGTTGTGTGTCACCACACTGGGATTTTTAATTATTTTAAATTAGCACATAAAATTAGTATATATATATCACATATGTAAGTATTAAGTTTCACTCTGGCATTTTCAAACAAAATTTGTTTTCTGTTGATTCTCCTCTCGCCCTTCTCCTCCATCCTCCAGCCCCTACCTGCCATCCATTCTCAGTAGGCTGCTTTCTGCTCAATTACTTCTTTACATTCAGGATCTGGTATTTGGGTTAGTTGACATTATTAAAGGGTAGGCTTTCTTTGAGCTGCCTACCAGAAATTCATCTCTTTCCCAGGAAGGGAGTCCTGACCACATATCTGCCTCCCACCCCACCCCCAAAAAAGCCCTGTTCTGACACAATTCAACATTTATTTGCATCAATCCAGGCTCTAGAAGGCCAAGCCACACTGAAAAATTAAACAAACAAGTAAAATAATGTACAAAGCTCCCTTTTCCTTTCCAGCATACTTCCTGAAAGACTTTAGACATAAATGAGGTCCAGGCGGCTAAGTAGAAAAAGAAGCTGCTTCAGGAATGCCTAAGTCCCTGGGACTTAGTGTGGTTAGTGTTCTTCCAAAAGGAGCACCAACCATCAGTCAGAGGTTCAACTTCTGAGTTGAGATAACCTCTTTTCATATCTCTCTCTCTCTCTCTCTCTCTCTCTCTCTCTCTCTCTCTCCCTCTCTCTCTCTCTGTGTGTGTGTGCATGTGTTATTTGCATATGTACATATTCATATGTATGTATACATGTGGGGGGTTATGGGTGTACCTATGGAGACTAGAGGTAACCAACAACATCTTCTTTTATTGCTCCCCACCTTAAGTTTTGAAATGAGCTCTCGCCTATTTGGCTAGACAGCCTGATCATCCAGTTCCAGAAATGGGTGTGCCTCTGCTCCCTAGCAGTGTCACAGATACACACCTGGGTGTTGGAGATCTCAGGCCCTATTGGTTGTGTAACAAACGTTTTACCCATGGAGCCATCTTCCCAGTCAGTCTTCTTTAGATTTTGGAATGTAGTTTCCTTAATAATGGTTACAAACTTATTAAACCATGAGAGAGAGACAGTGAAGGGTTGTCTGTCAAATGTGGCCTGTACGTTTTTGTTGTTGTCACGTTTACTTTAGTTCTTTTTTAAAAAAAAAATTATTTGTAGTTGTATCAAAGAGTTCCACAATACCCCGGAATGGAGTATA
Source organism: Alexandromys fortis (assembly GCF_014885135.2). Lineage (NCBI taxonomy): Eukaryota > Metazoa > Chordata > Mammalia > Rodentia > Cricetidae > Alexandromys > Alexandromys fortis. The sequence continues at coordinate 477,152 of NW_026068168.1, read as the reverse complement.
ACAATGGTTTATTTATTTGGGAATAAATTCACAGTAAGGGTAGCGATCCACAGTCGTCTGCATGCACTGGGAACTGGGATGTAGGCAGTGTGCATGCATAGCAAACATGTAGAGGTCACAAAATAATTTGAGGGATTCAATTATTTCCTCCCATTATTTGGGGTTGAGGGTTCAAACTTAAGTCATCAAATCAAGCTTGACAACACACATGATTACCCACTGAGTTATCTGGCCTTCGTTTTTTTGGGTTTTGTTTTTGTTTTTAAGACAGGATCTCAAGTAGCCCCATGCTGGCCTAGAACTTTCAATCTTCCTCACCTCAAGTGCAGGGATTCCAAGGATGTACTACCATGCCTGGTTAACTGTCCATTTTTGTAAATTATAGTTTACCAATACATAGCCAAGGCCATTAACTTGTTAATGCTTGCTTTCATTAGCCAAAAATAATGGCAAAATGGATATAGATCATGATGAGTTTCATCCATGGATGTCAGGCCTCTTTCAAATCACCCTTCCCAATATCCATCACCAATTCTCTCTATAGACAGCCCTGCCAAAGCAGCATGATCACTGTCCTCATGAAACCTAGAGGCACAGAGAATGCCATGGTCATGAGCAGCTAGTCCTGCAATGCAAAACTACCACATTTTTTGTGTTAAAAGCACACATTGTGTACACAAAGTTCTCCTAACACAGCATGTCCAGTACAAGATGTTTTCCCTCAGGAGATGCCAAGTGAGAAGGTTTGGGTGGGAGCTGCTGCTGGTCAAGAAGTGTTTGATGTCCTTACTGAATGTGCCTGCACTGGTGCCTGTTTGATGCTTTGGCAGATCTTGGACACTGGAGCAAGGAAGCATGGAGGAAACATGGAATATCTGCTCTCCATCGCTACCTGTAGTAAAGTCTGCAGCCATGAACAGAGGGTGTGGCTCAGCTGTAAAGAGTCTGCCTAGCATGCACAGGGCCAACATTTTATCTTCTGTATTTTATCTTCTTGGTTCGATCCCCATTGCCACATAAACCAAGTAAGGTGGTGCATTCCTGCAACCCAGCAGGAGGCTAAAGGCAGGAGGATTCGGATTTCAAGGTCATCCTTAGCTACACAGGGAGTTGGGGAGTATTTCTGGGCTGGAGAACCTGTCTCACAACAGAAACAAAAAGAAAAAAGTAAGCCATTGCATAAACCCGTTTCCTAGAATGCTAGCCACAGGTTCTTGAAACACAGAAGATAAAATTTTGGCAGCCTGGAGACAGTTTCTCTTTTTCAGACCTCACTGCTTAGAATCTCAGTGTAGAGTCTATATACCTAACATACTTGCCAAATGAGACTCTAGCTGCGTGACAAATTGTGTTTTGAAAAATGCTCATATTTGAATTGCATAAGTTCAAATAAGCCAGTAATAAGCCAAATTGCTTGTCTTTTGGAGAGCTGGAGAGAAAAAAGGGTCAGGAAATGAAATCTTAAAATAAACACATCATTGGTATGAAAATTGATATGTCTCACCCCACCTCCAAATGAGCATTCAGAACAGAAACGCTTACTCCCTGACTTAACTGGTTATTATATCAAGATGTGTTTCATGCATGCATCTCCTATATAGTATTATCCAACCTTTCTGGACATCATTCTAGCATCCATCTTAGACCTCCACTGTTTTATTGGCAGCCTCTTCCCGCACACCAGATCTTTGAGAGCAAATCACAGTTGGATGAAGTTTTGTCTAGAGCCCACCAAGCCAAGTTATAACAAGGTAGATGCAAATAGCACAACATATTCCCAAGTAAGAGCACAGAACTAATTACTTGCAGTTGGGAAAACAAAGCCCAGAAGCAGGGCAAGCTCAGAGAGGCAGGTGCATAGCTACAACATCAGGGAGATGACTCGATAGATGCAGCCATGAAGAGATAAGTTTAGATCCCAGGGACACATATAAAAAGTCAGACATGGTTACAATTGAGGGTCTGAGTCCTCAGCAGGCTATACAGTGAGTTCAAAGCCAGTCACAGCTGCACAGTAAGAGTCTGTGTCAGAAAAGTACCTTTAGATGTAGCTCAATGGGTAGACTACTTGCCTAGCATGCAAGAGACCCTGTATTGGAAGTCCCAGAACTGCATATAGTCAGCTGTGGCGCTATATGCCTTTAATTCCAGCACTCAGGAGGTGGCAGCTGGAGAATCAAGAATTCAAAGTCATCCTCTACTATATATCAAGTTGTAGGCCAGCCTGAGCTGTAGGAGATCTTGTCTCAAACAAATAAAATTCAGGGAGTGGAGGTTTGAGGGAGGAGGCTGGTCTTGCATTTGCAATTCTTCTGTCTCAGCCTTCCAAGGAGTAGCTGTCACTAAGGGCATATACCACTAGGTTTGAGACATTCTCTTGAGGTGTAATTTTGGTGGCTCCCTATTTTGAGTGACAAGTTGCATTATATAACCATTTCTCTACTGCACACATCCCTTACCATAATGCGTCTGATTTTAAGAATAAGCATGTGCATTTGCAGGCAAATGAACGGAACTAGAAAAAAAAAAAACATACTGAGCGAGATAACCCAGACCCAGAAAGACAAATATAATATGTACTCAACCATAAGCAGATATTAGACAAAAAAAAAACCAAAGGATAACCAGCCCCAGAGAACCTAGACAACAAAGAGGGCCCTAAGAGACACATACATGGATCTACATAGAAAGGAGAAAAAGACAAGATCTCCTGAGTAAACTTGGAGCATGGGAGCAGCTGGGAGGATGGCAGGAGAGAAGATAGAAAGGAAGGGGAGTGGGGAAAAGGTATAGCTCAGTAAAAACAATAAAAAAGAATATGCATGTGCAATTATGCATAGGCATAAAGTGGTAAGCAGGGGACACTTAAGGACACAGCTTGCCGATTTTTTCCTAATTTTATGTTATGTGTATGTGTGTGTACTTGAATGCAAGTATGTTTGACGCTTGCATGGATGTGCCCAAAGAAGCTAAAAGAGGATATCAGATACCATGGAACCAGAGTTACAAACAATTGTGAGCCATCTGATGTGTGCACTGGGAACTGAACCAAGGTCATCTGCAGGAACAACAAATGATCTTAACTGCTGAGCCATCTCTCCATCTCCACACAGTCTGCCTTATTGCCCATGTACCTAAAAGCAGTCTAAAACCAGATTGTTTCATTGCCCTAGTTCCAGGTTGTGTTCTAATACGTGTTTGAACCAAAGGGGTTGCTAGGGCAGGCAAGTTATTTCCATTGCTTAAAGCAGGTAAGGGGCTGCCAGGTGCATAAATCCAAGAGGGCTGAGTGTACAACCCAACCCAAGTTGAGTCCCAGGTTGCTGCAGTCTTCCCTGTGCTTGCCTGCCTCCCCAGTCCATCATAATCTCCTCCAAGAGCTCCTATTTGTCTTTATGTCTTTGGCATCTTTGCAGCTATCTATCTTTGCAGCTCTCATTTCTCTGAAATGTTTCTAACCTTCTCTGAAACTGCAAAGCAGACTCAGCGGCCTTCCCCACCCCCGTATGTGCCCAGAACTGCTGAGTAAATTAAACCGTGAATCTGAGAGAGTGGAGTCATTCCCCCTTTCGCAGCAGACCTAGCTCGTCAAGGTCGATAGGGCTGAGGGGGAAAAAATCAGGATAAACATCATTAAGCATCCAGGCTTCAGCTTACCACTAAAGCAAAGAAAAGCTTCCCAATTAGAAAGTCCCTTGCAAATCTTCTTTCTATTTCTGACATGTAATTATTACAACATAAACTGGGCTGAGAGGATTGAGGCTTTGTTAACTGTAATATTTTCCGCAAATTACTTAGAAGAGCAGGGAAACTTCGGGCATTCTGCTCCACTATAATGAACTAAGGATGGTTATAAAGATCAACATACTAACCTCAGTTGGTATTTACCACTTTGAGACTACATGGGAACTAATCTACAGACAGAATCTTCCACCCCCAAATTACCTTTTCCACCCTATAAAACACCCAAGCCCCCTTTGCCACATGCAGTCTCTATTCCTGTAAAGAGACTTCAGTCTATGCTTGTGTGTGTTCACACTCATGCTGTGGGAGGCAACAACACACACAGTAAGGAGGGACACATGCACACACATAAATAAATACACACAGCAATTGACGCACACACAAATAGATACACATAGATGCACACACAAATACACATAAGCAAGTGTACACACACATGTATTTACACAGCATGAATGCAAACACACACAAGCATGGATGCACATACAGACATATATCTGCACACGATAATGGATATATACACATATGGTTATACGTAAGGCTGGGAATGCACACACATATATGTATGTATACACAAATATGTATGTACATACAAATATGATACACTTTTGGGCTAATAGGAGAAATTTTTAAACTGTAACCTCAGGGTTGGGGGTATAGCTCAGTTGATAGAGTGTTTGCATGACCTATATAATACATGAATTCAATGCACAGTAACACATAAACTAGGTGTGATGGTGTGCACCTGTAATCTCAGCATTCAAGGGGAGGAGGAGGAGGCAGAAAGATCAGAAGTTCAAAGCTATCCTTGGCTACATAGCAATTTAGAAGATTGCTGGAGCTACATGTCAGCCTTATGGAGGGGGGGAAATGACTCAGATTGTACCCTCAGCAGTCAGTCACATAGAGAGCTCCACTGTGGGTTATAAAGAGTGTCACCAAAACCCAGTGGATTTTTCCAAAGACTTCTACAAATAAATTCCTATTGAATCCTTGTGAGCCTACACAAGTACCTTTAGGTCAAGAAGCCCCAGGACTACTGAGTTTATTTAAGAAGTGGCCATTTGTCACTTGCAACAGTTGAGACACGTTTTGAAGTCTGCTTTAGAAAACGTATTTGTCATGATTGACTTTGATTATTGAAGCATCAGATCCCTGCTGAATCGCCTAAAACCACTCATTTCAAACTGACTTGTGTTTTTCTGAAAGCATCATTTCCTGAAAAAAAATAAAAATAAAAAACTATGTTTTCCACAAATGCTCATAGGAGTATTATTTGTGATAGTTTTTTTTAAGTAGGGTACAACCCATGTGTCCATCATGAGTGGATACACAAAACATAGTTGGTATGTATACAAATGTATATTATTTAGTCATAAATATGAATGAAGCAGTGTTATATGCTATATATGCTAAAGGAGAGAAACCACACACACACACACACACACACACGAATGACTGCTGTCTTGTTTTATTTATATTGAGCACAGGTGAATCCATGAGACGGAAAGCTAACGAGGTTGCCAGGGATTGGAGGGAGAGGAAGGGAGGAATGATGCCTGGTACATATGTGTTTTATCTGGAAATAAAGATGTTTACTAACTACAGGAAGGTTGCATCTGCACAACCTGTAAACACACTAAATGCTACTCAATCATTCACGTTAAAATAGGAAATCTTACATTTCACATCTTTTTTTAGTGCATGGTTTAAAACATGAAATACATTCTGTTGAATAAGGTGGTTGGTTTCAATGTGGTTTGTGTTTTGTGATCTTTTCCCCCTTCTTAAGGAAAAAAAAGTCAGTTTTTTTAAAACACAAAATCTTTTCATGATCTGGGGAGGTAGCTCAAGTAGCAGAGTACTGGCCTAGCTGGACCAGAGAGCTAGGCAAAAACAAATAGGGTAGAAGTGTTTTGAAGATATTCTTTTAAATGGAAGGGCTATATAGATGTCACAGTCAAAGTGCTTGCCACACAAGCATGAGGATCTGAGTTTGGATCTCCACCAGCAGAGCTAGCATAAAATCTAGGTCCAGCACTCATGGGAAGAGACACTTAGGGAAAGAGACAGGCAACTCCCTGAAGCTCATTGGCCAGCAAGTCTATCTAATCAGTAAGATCTAGGTTCAATGAGAGCTCCTTTCCAAAAACTACGGTGAACAGGCATAAAGGGAGACATCTGATGTCAGCCTCTGGCCTCACCATACACATGTACATACATATGTACCACAAACACACACACTATGTCAGCAGAGCCTTAGGTTCAACGGACTGTGCTCCATGGACCACCATGCTCAGCATCATCAGACATTTCTTAGAAACACAGAATCAGAGCCAACCCTCATTCCTGAATGGCAATCTATACTTTGGCATTCTCCCCAGAGGGTCCTCATCATAGGTAGAGAAGCACCGAGTCCTAACCGAGGCCAGGACTCTGTCAAATGGAGCTAGAAATGTGAACTTCCACATAGACATTCCAGCTCATTGTTCACTATCATTCTTCTTTCTTCGACGCACAACTGTCCTTTCATGGGGTCGTCCCTCAAAAGCAACTGCTTCTGCTTCTGCCTCAGGCGATCTACTTTTCTCAACACACATACACACACACACACACACACATGCATACATTCATGACTTCTTTTCAATTTTTATCTCACATAAAAATGTACCTCCAGGAGCTCGGTATGTCGCTCACGTGATAAGAGTGCTCACCACCTAGTATGCACAAAGCTCTGGGTTCTAGCCACAGCACCCCACAAACTGAGTGCCTAGAGTCCCAGAGCTCAGAAGATGGAGGCAAGAAAACTAGAAGTTCAAGATTATCCTCAGCTACCTAGTCCCTTCGAGGCCAGCCTGAGATACATGAGACTTTGCTTAAAAACAAACAACAAAACTTGGTTTTAAATGTACTTCCAATTCCAGGTGATAGACATTTAAAGCACTGTTCATGTTGACATAAAGGAAAAGAGGATAGTTGTCAGTTGCCCCACTTTTCATGGCTCCAGGGATAGACCTAACTGGTGTGACAAGGAAATCAAGAAGGGACAGGCACTCATATAGAAAAACTGGGTTTGGGTGGTTCAGGCTCTCTGATGGAAAAGCCGCACCACCCCCGAAAGTCAAGGTATTTATTACATGCAGTTGAACAGGAAGGAGGGGGTGCTTTACATACAAGCAAGCAAGGAGGCAGGTTTAGCTAATCTCAGTAAAGGAGCAGACTTCAGGCCTTAAGCCGAGAGTGGGGCTGCTACGGTGGCTATGTTCTGCACCCACTGCCATTCCTCTGAACATCAACTAAGAGAAAGCTTTGCTAGTCTCATGGGGCTGAAGCATTTGGGTCATGGCTCACATGTCTGTGCCATCTGAGTCAGAACTTTAGTCTGTAACATGTATTTTTAAAGCCAGAAAGGGAGAGCTTGGATATTTTTGTTTTTTTGTTTTCTACCACAAATAAACAAGCATTTGAAAATAGAAATAGGTTTGCCCTCATCTAAATAGTATGCACTATATACACATTTCAAACATCACATGGCACTTCATAAATATATATATATATATGATTCTTTTATATTTGTATTTCCTTTTTTTTTTTTGGTTTTTCGAGACAAGGTTTCTCTGTATAGCTTTGGAGCTTGTCCTGGAACTCAGTCTGTGGCCTAGGCTGGCCTCGAACTCACAGAGATCCACCTGCCTCTGTCTCCCAAGTACTGGGATTGAAGGCATGTGCCATCACCACCCAGCCTAAAATTAATTTTTTAAGTATAGGGCTGTTAAGATGGCCACTATCATATTCCTTGATTAGTAACTAATGTCTTATTGGTTATAGCTGCTATCCTAATCTAACTGATACATGCTTGGCTTGTGAAGATAGGATGTCCTTCACAGAATATAGAGAAGGAATTTTTAGCTTCTCATACTTGGCCCCACAGAGATATGCACATGCCAGATCGCTCACTTCATTCCAGATCTGTTTTGTCCTGCTTTGTCATCTTCTACGCATTTATCTCTTCCTCCTCCATCACTTCTTCCTCCTGTCTTTTGACATGAATTCTCATGTAGCCCAGATTGATCTCAAGTTTACTTTATAGTGGAGAGTGAACCTAAGCTCCTGATCTTCCTGTCTCTGTATTCCAAGTGCTTGATTCCAGGCATGGGATGCCATGCTTAGCTTTTTCTAGATTTTTTTTTTTAGCCTGGCACACCAAGTCCTTATATGCTAATTAAGCCTCTATTCCCTGGCTGGGTTCTTTCTTTGAAAGCCATTCAGCGTTCTGATATATTTTATTTCTACTTTTCCTAGCACCTTTTTCGTGCGTGCATGTGTGTGTGTGTGTGTGTCATATGTGATCCATATGTATGCATACGTTTACATGTGGAAGCTAGAAGATAATCTTATGCATTTTCTTCAAGAATACTTTCTTGGAACAGGGTCTATCATTATCCTGAAGCTTACCAATTAAGTTAGACTACCTCCCCAGCACTGGGATTACAAGCACACACCACCATGCCCCCATTTTTATATGGGTTCTCATGCAAGAGAAGCACTTTAATGACTGCGCCATCTCCAAGGCCCTTTCTGGCATAATAAGCTGAGGGGTATGCTGGAGCTGATGGGGAAGAAGGACTGACTGATAGTCTCTGCATCCAGGGAGAGCAACCTCATCCTGGCCTCCAGCCACTAGAGGATAGGCAGGCTGGGATGAGCCTAGCACTAATTTGAGAGTGAGGCACATTTTATGGGCTGGTAAACTTTAAGGCTTACTTTGTATGCTAGTAAAATATATTCCTGGTCATAACATATTAATATGCATGCTATATTACATATTGCATAATTACAGAATTAATTACAGATTATATAAAAATAGAAGTGTAATTTACACTGCACATAATACATACAGCATGCATTGCTTGACAGTACATTCTGGAAATGTGTTGCTAGGAATTCCAGCCTTGTGCAACTGTCCCAGATCTCTGTAGTGACCCAGGTCACTCTGAATGGCCTCTTGCTGCAGTAAGGGAACCACTGGTGCTTGAGACTGCTGTTGCCATGACATCACACACTGTTTGCAGTACAACAGTAAATATGTAACCTGGCGGTAGTCATTTACTATGTCCTGTGCTGTAAATAAGTGGAAAAGCTGGTTTTAGACAACTATCAATGTGCTTAGTCTGTTCACAAGAGTGCCATTCAAAGTCCAGGAATTCCAGCCTTGTGTGATTGTCCCAGATCCCTGTAGTGACCCAGGTCACTCTGAATGGCCTCTTGCTGCAGTAAGAGAACACTGGTGCTTGAGACTGCTGTTGCCATGACATCACACATTGTTTGCAGTACAACAGTAAATATGTAACCTGGTGGTAGCCATTTGCTATGTCCTGTGCTGTAAATAAGTGGAAAAACTGGTTTTAGACAACTATCAATGTGCTTAGTCTGTTCACAAGAGTGCCATTCAAAGTCTCTTGTGTTCCAGGCTTGGTGACCACCCTGTGGCACAAATGAGAAGTGGTGGTGGCACCTGAATGAGGCCTTTGAGGGTGAGATGACTCATCTGGTAACGAATTTGCTGAGCAAGTACATGGACCTGAGTTTGATCCTCAGAGCCCATGTTGAAAGAGCTGATGAGTACATGTCACCCCAGTGTTTGGGAGGTAGGGACAACATCAGTGGGGCTAGCTGGCCTATCAACAAGTCCTAGGTCCTAATAATAGATATGGTCTGCTAAAACAAGGTAGATGGTTCTTAACAATACCTAAGTGCGACCTCTAGCTGGCACATGCAAATGTGTGCATTGTGGAAAATCTTTTTGTACACTGTGAAGATGTATCACTCTGATTGGTTTAATAAAAAGCTGAATGACCAATAGCTAGGCAGGGCTTTTGACCAGAAAGAACGCTGGGAAGAAAGCAGAGACACTAAGAGAATGCAGAGCAACCAGCACAGGCATTACAAAGTAAAGGTAACCAAGCATAAAGAACATAGATGAAAAGATATGGGTTAATTTAAGTTATAAGAGCTAGTTAGAAACAAGCCTAAGCTATCAGCCAAGCTTTCATAATTAATAAGTCTCCATGTCATTATTGGGGAGCTGACAATTCTGTTGTAAAAGTCTGACCACATGCATGCACTCCATACATACATGCACATAGACCAGAACTAGCCACCAAAGTGCATTCAGCTATGACGAACTCAAACAGGTTAGAATCAACACTAGTTAACTCACAACAGTACATTCATAGCACAGCAGCTTCCAAGCTGACTTGACTTTGTTGTACCTAATATAGACATCAGTGGTCATATATACTTGAAAATAGCCGATATGAGTTTAAAATAAGACTCTCAGCATCTTTGATCTTCATAAATTTAGACCGCTCTCCTAAATCCATCTGAAAATGTTCAAGACAGTGCTCAAGCCTCCTGATTCATGCTAACAATGTGATGGGATAGAGTCTTTTTTTTTCTTTCTCTTAGCAGAGGTAAACTGCACTTGAATATATGGCCCAACTTAACCACCTCAACAGATTCTTCATCAAGGCAAGTGCAAACTAATTTCTCCTGCTTTGCACAGCAAATTTCCTTCTGCAAGTGAGTTAGCAACCCAGAGAATAGATAACGAAATTCAAGACCTGAACATAGGGCTTACAGATGTATTTGCCAATATTATTATATGAAATTGTTTCTTTTGTTTTCTCAAGTCTCAGCTGGGAAGCAGCCCGGGGCAATGAAGACAATGTTATCTCAATACAGTGTGATCTTGATGAACTTTTCAAAATGCAATAATATCCTTATAATAAAGCCCACTGCACTGTGGAAAAGCAAAGAAAAATCACAGTATCCGCCCCAGAGCTTTGAACCATTTCTCAGTTGACTCAGGCCCCCCACCACCCGGCATTGAATCCTGGGAAGGCAAGCAAGTGCTCAGAGTCTTGATGACACCAGATACAGCAGCTCTGCCTTCAGGCTATTTTTATGCAGTCTCCTGCACCCCATTCTGTGAACACGCCGTTATATATTATCCTGTGCGTTTTCTTTATTGTGAGTTAGGACCATAATGTGAGAGAAAAGAGAAAGGCCTCAGAGTCTGAAGGAAACTATAGAGTGCTCCCTCAGAGCAATGGACCCCAATTTATTTCCAGGTAAATCAGCTTCCCCTGGAAGGCTTCTGCCAGAACCAGGAAGGCCCCAAAACACAGAGTTCCTGATGCAACAGGCTCCCAGAGAGCAGGAATCAGCAACACTCGCTAGCTCCCAAATGAGAGGAAGTGACACCTCTACCTCACTCTGCCTCACCCTCCCAACACCACCCGCCTGGGGCAGAATGGAATATGCCACAGGAACATGTGGATGCTAACTGCTAATTTATCCAGTGGCAAACCTCTTCATCAACTGGAGCTTGTGATATGAATGACAGAACATGAATAGCTTTCATAAATGGGTGACAGTGGTAAGAACCCCTTACAGTGTAGCCAGGTGGGGCCACTAATATGAGTGTCAAGGACTCCATCCCAGACAGACAAATGAGCATCTCCTTAGCACAGACGATACTTAAGGGAAGCAGCAAATGCCTTAGGCTTTCATTTTAAGAAGATCAAATAAATAGGCTGTGGATGTGACACAGTGTGCCCAGAGTTTGCCTAGCTTGCACAGATTCTCGGTTCAATACTCAGCACTTGGAAGATGGGGGCAAGATCAGAATTACAAACCCAGTCCTTGCTACATTGCAAGTTTGAGGCCAGATTGAACTACATGAGACACGTCTCCAAACTAATTACCAAAAAAAAAAAAAAAAAAAAAAAAGGAAGAGAGAG